>NC_133658.1:215313901-215568323 GCF_037893015.1 Macrotis lagotis | reverse complement strand
CGTTTCATGAACCTGAAGCACCAGTTATGTCCTCCTTTGAAATCTGTCCCTCTTTTTCATCAGCAACTCTTCTTGTCTCCTGCTGAAACTTCTTTGTGGACACAGGAATTTCACTTACCCTTTGCTCTTCAAGGCATATCTTCAGTGCCCTTCCTACATCAGGCCAATTGGCTGACTTGTCTCTGCCCTTAATTAACTAGTGGTTCCTGTAAAAGGAAATGTAGGCATTTGAGTTTCATTCAGAATACTCCAAGTATAAGTATGGAAGAGTGAAAAAGGGAGAATACAGGTACTAGCTACTGAGTCTATTTACGTTTTTTTAGGTTTTTTCAAGGCAAATGGGGTTAAGTGGCTTGCCTTAGGCCACACAGCTAGGTAATTATTAGATGTCTGAGGTCAGATTTGAACTCAGGTACTCCTGACTCCAAGGCCAGTGCTCTATCCACTGCACCACCTAGCTGCCCCTACCTATTTACTTTCTAAATTAATTTGGTTCTTTTGGGTAGAAATGTTGTTATGCCTAATGTATATTGAGCATGTTTCTCCTGTATTCTAACCTTACCAATTTTACAATTGGTAAAAAAGATGATTCCGTTTGCTTGAGGAAATGATGATCTAATGAACTGGTATTTTTCTCTTGCAACACTTGAATCAGGAAATATCAGAAACTATTCATGATCAAGACATTTTGAATCTGTTAGGGTTGGGGGGGAATTAACCAAAAAAATGTGCTACACTGTGACTTCAATATTCTATTCCTAGGAATTTCTAGGATTATCAGCCTTACACTGACCTTTACTAGCATGATCACTTACTAGCATGTCAATGAAACTTTCTGAGATACAACTTTTTAATTTGGAAGATTAGAGGGGTGGACTAGACTCATATCATCTACAACACTCTAAGGGATGTTAGAGATTCTTTAGCCTGACATTCATTTTAAAAAATGAGGATACTGAGTCCCAGAGTCATTCAGGAAACTCACTAAAATTCACAAAGTTAAGAAGTGGCAATGTACTGATTTGTATACAGGGACTTTTAACTCTGAAATCAATGATCACTCCACTACAACAAGCTACCAATTTGATGATTGCTGAACCCTTCCATATTCCTTTAATCCTACTACATAACTCTCGATAAATATTAAACTGACACAGGGTATATTATCACTAGGATATGTTATTGGAGGAGTCTTCTATATCCTGAACTCAATTTCTTCCACAAGATGATGCTACTCCTTTTATCTACATACTAATCATTATTAAAACAATTAGCTTATTTATTCAACCACTAAGCCTTCAAGTATAACTAACAGCCAATATTATAGCAAGTCATCTTTTGATCTACTTAATTGGGCCCAAGACATCTATTAACATATGAATTACTATTATATTTGCTTATCCTCTTTCTATAAGCCATTTTAGAAGTCACAGTGGATATGATTCAAGTTTGTGTTTTCATCTTATTAGTAAGCCTCTATCTACGTGACAATATGTGATAATGATCCACTAAACACATGCTTACCATATAATAGATCCTAAATCATGAGTACTGAGAAGTGCTCTGTGTTCATTATTATTCACTTTAGGTTACATTATATGATTTCACTTTAATTCTATAATCAGTTTACCATTGATTTGACCTCTAAAAATTTTGTAAACATAACAGAACAATGTGAGAATTTACATTTCAAGCAGACATGATTTCCCCAGTTATACAGAAAGAACTAGCAAATGGGATAATTCTTTTCCTCCCCCCCCAAAAAAGAGAGCCTTCTAGTTTTCTTTTGTTATTACAATTTTGCTCTAAACTAGTGAAATGGCTAACAAGATTTCACTACCTTTGAAGTCCCATTAATCACTTCTTTTATTTTCTAACTTCAGGTATATCTATTAGTGTCCCATGATAGCCTAATAGAAAGCACGTGAAAATGAATACTTTGAGTACTCTAATGTTTTTATTCTGGGAATATATTTCACATTTTTTAAGTCACAAAAAACTATTAATCCCTCATTTATCATTTTTAATTATTTTATAGTCCTACTTTTTTTCCCCTACAACAGACGTTTACGGCCTTGTGATTTAACTGTTGAAGGATCAATCTATTAAGGAAGACTCTGGCAAGAATCTTGCTGATAATAATTAAGAGAAAGATCTTTCTCCTCACCTCCCAACCTTCACTACCCATGATTGTTACAGGATAGCCAAATTCCTTTTCCTTTTTAGAGATGGATATTGCATCTATCCTTGATCTCCTGTTAGATAATCACCATTTGCCAAAATAATCTGGAAGATTTCAATCAGCTTTTGTATCAGCAACAAACTACTGACTTATAAATCTCTGCTGGAATGGAATCAGCATAGAGAGGAACCTAATGACATTCAAAATCTTTAGGTGGAAGTTGGACTACAAGGATTGGCTTCAACCTGAAGTGTACAGCATCATTTAATGATGAACTACAGATGACTTCAGCATCATTTAATGATGGTCTGTTCAGAATACTAAGGAAGTGTTCAGTCTTTCCTACCAGGATCATGTCCTTATTACTGAACAAGTATGGTTCCATCAGCACTGAGTGGTCTTTGGCCCATAAATAACCTTCAGGACATCGTAAAGCACTTTGAATTGTTATTATCAATATAGGACTGAATTTCATCTGCTTTCATATTGAGCTAATAATCCTACATCTCTCTAAGTTCCACTTGTATTTTAGTTTTTATGGAAGTAAACTGTTTTCTTAGAGAAGTGTGTACTGTACAACTGGTAAATCCTATGGAGTTCTCATTTTTCTTTTAATAGTTTCTGAATTTCCCCATCATTTTCATTAAACCAATCCTAATGTTTGTGATTGTTCTGATTCAGATGAATAAATACAGTGCTGTATACCAATCTTTGAAAACTGCTCTCTCTTTTCTGCTTTACTCTTGCCAACTGTTCACCTTTCCCTCCAAGTAAGTAAAAAGCTGTTCATCTACTGAGAAGTGCTCTAATCTGCTGACACTGTCTTCTTGTAGTGATCTTGCCTTTAGGCCTCCATTTTGTTGACCAAAAATTCTTAGCTTGGAATGTCAGTGATTGGATTGGAGAGTCTTAGTCACATATTGCCTTCCTCACATCCTGTCTGTCTCTTCTCACTATAATTACATAGTCCATTAAATGCCAATATTTGCTACAAAGGTATGTCCATGAAGTTTTATTGCATTTAGTTAAATAGAAAACAATGTTTGTGATAAGAAGGTTCGGAGACTTGTCAGTCATCAGCAGTAAGTGACCACTGCTGTGGTCATTTCTGATTCCATTCCTCCCAAAGAGGAATATCTAATAGTCTGTGCCTACTCTGGCATTAAAGTCACCCAGAATTACAACTTTGTCCTTTTTTGACACAGTGGTGGTGAAAGTCTCCAGGTCATCCTAAAATTTTTATTTGGTCTTATCAGGGCTCATCATTGTGGAAGCAAACACATTTTTGATGGTGCATAACACTTTCTTGCAAGAGGCAATCACATTGTCATGAGCTTATCACTCATTTCTTTTGGGGTACAAACAGGCTTGTTGATTGCAAAGTGTCCAGCAGCATCATAGATCTCTTCATTACGGCACTTCTCAGAAAAATGTGTATCCAACTCCAACTTTAGTAAATTGGCTTTCATTTGACAATCTTGTTTCACTCATGGTTGCTATTTGAATATGATATCTGCTGAGTTCTCTTGCAACAAGATCTATTCATCTTTCAAATCTCTTGGATTTCATATTGCCTATAAGTGTGCTTACATTTTATGTATGTACAGATAGTCTGTGAAATCATCTTTACCAAAGTCATTATACCTTTTTTGTTTGTTTCAACTGCAAGGTAGGATTCCTGTCTTTCATGGTAAGAAGACCAGGGATAGGTAAGATAAATCAAACAATTTTAAGGGCCTCTTCCTCATACCAGGAGGTAAGTAGTATGGTTCTTTAAAAAGGATGCTCAGAAAATCAGAACACTATTGAATCCCATTGCTGCTTTAATAGTATGAGCCCTGGGCCACTGGTGAGTAGGGTTATATCTGTCCAAAGTGTATCCACTTCATCACTTGACTAACATCACAGAACTTTGATGTAAGAATAAAATAATGAAATCTTAAAAACAATAAAAATACAACATGATAAGTTGCTATAAGTGATGACTCTTGATTCATACAAATATTTTTCTCATTTATATTGTTGTACAACTTCAATGTGAACAAAAATGTCATCAAGGTTAGTTACCACACTAATAGTTGATTATTTAACTTGAAAATGTTCTAAGTCAAGACTAAAGTGAAGGGAGACTTTTTGTTCAAAGATGACTATGACTAAACAAAATCTCTGAGGCTAAGGTGCAACAGAATATATATCAATTATCTGTCTCTTGTGCTAATTTTGACCTGACAATTAAATCTAAGAAAACAGATTATCTCTATCAGTCAACACTTCACCATCCATATGTGGAACCATCAGTTATAGGAAATGGAAAAGTTTTGAATGGTGAAGATAAGTTCACTTACCTTGGCAAAATACTTCCAAGGCATTTACTCAAAGATGATTGATAATATACACATTGTCAGTATTTGGGAGACCCAAAGGAAAGTAAGATAAAGAAGAGGCATTAGGCTGCCTAACCAAATTGAAGATCTTCAATTGCTCTTGTGTTTATCTCATTGCTGTACATCTATGAAACCAGTGCCATGCCAGGAAACTGAATCACTTCCATTTGAATTGTTTTAGTAATAATCTGAAGATCACCTGACAAGTTCAGGTTACTCAACCCTGAGGTTCTTCCTCCAATTAAGTTGTCAAGCATTCAAACTCTATTGTAGAAAGCATAACTTTGATGGGTTGGCCCTATTGTTTAAATGTCAGACATGTTTGCTAAAAGACTATTTTATTGAGAATTCATACAGGGCAAGTCCTCAAAAGGAGGCAGAAGAAGTGATAAATGATCTCTCTGAAAAACTTTGGGATCAATTGTGTGACATGGGAGACACTAACAAAGATCCACCCAGTATGGTGTGCCTTCCATCAAAGAAGGTACTGTGCTCCATGAACAAAACAGAATTGCAGTAGCTCAAAAGAAACATGTGATACACAAATTTAGAGACATTTCTATTCCCAAATGTTCATGCAGACTATTTCTGCCCAACCCATGCTAGGCTTTCTGAGTTCATATTGGTGTGATCAGTCACAGTTAAATACACTGTACATTGACCAGGACACAGTGATGCTATTTTGGTCCTTTTTAAATACAAGGATTGAGTACTATAATTATTTAAATAGCTTTAACAATTTGCATACTACTATTTACATTTTATTTTAACCATGACTTTGACTTTGAAGTAGGTGATTGATAATAACATTTTATAGACATAATTATGGTTGTTCATTTATGTTGCAATCTACTGATGAGGATCATAATTTTCTACTATTAGTAGTATTCCAGATCTGCCATTCCTCAATTCTGGATAAAACCAAAGGAAAATATTAAACAAAAAAGATGAAATCACGAATGAGATAAATACAAAGAAGTATGAGATATACAAATTGATATAAAGTGAAGTAGGCAGAAAGATTAAGGCAATATCCACAATGACTACAGCAATATCAATAGAAAAAGACAATTAAAAAATCCCAATCAAAATGTTATGTAATTGTATGACTAAACTGACCCCAAAACAGGTATATGTATATATGTATGTAAGTTGTTCCAAAACATGTATATATATAATTATGTATGTATGTATGTATGTATATGAGGGCATTTCCTTCCCTTCTTTGTAGTAGCAGAGGACTATGGTTGAGAAACATTGCATATAATGCTAGACTCTGCTGATATGCTAGTTTTGCTAAACTAGACTTTATCTCTACCTTTTTAAAATGAAATGCTGTTTGGGAGAACAAGAAAAAAAGAAGTTAATTGCAAAATGTGAGATAAAAACAAAATATATCAATAATTTTAAAAAGAATTGCCATTCAGGAAGCTATCCTACAAACACATTAAAAATAATAGAATTCTTGGAAGATGAAATCTACCCAATCTACCATAACTGCTCATTATCAAAACCATCTTTAACTCTGATAGAAGAATATTAGTCTGAGTATAATTTTTCTGTATGTTTACCACTAATTAGCATTCTTCAGTGGTTTCTTCATTGGCTTGAATTGTATTTATTTAGTGAGTTCAAAAGGTAAAAGTTCATGCACACTGGACCATGAACAGGATCAATTTTGTTTGGGGAGCACAGTTTATCATTGCATTGATACTGACTATTTAATTTTATTTGTCTTTGATGTAGGTACCTTCATTGTCAGGACTAGAAGGACTAGCATTACCAAAGTAGATAAACACTTCTGTTCTTTGCCTGGGATTAAATTTAATGTGGATTTCCAATTGTCATAGTTTTAACATTATTATACTCCATAACATGCAGTGAAGATAGGGAGGAAGAAATTTATGTGGAAACTTATAGTACCTGGAGTCTAGTGTTGGTTTTGCCACTTAATAGTTTTTACAAACTTGTGTAAGTCAATCAGTCATCTCTCCAGATCTCTGGAATGTGGTAGGATAAAAGCAAATGGGACTTAAGATCAGAAGAGCCTAGGGGGAATGGCATAATCTTTTTTATAGAACCCATGGTATTCTAGCAACTGCATTAAGCATTTTTACAAATATTAATTCATTTGGCCCTCTTAAAAACCTAGAAAATAGCTTCTATTATTTTTTCCTTTTTAGATTAAGGAAATGGATGCAAAATGGGTCTAAGTGACTTGCCCAAGGTCATATGGTTATTAAGTGCCTGAGTTCAGATTTGAACTCTTTCCAATTCTAGGTCTAGCTCTCTATCCACTGAAGTACCTAGATTCAAGCACTGGCTTTACTAGATCTTTGACTGTTGCTAAGTCAATAAATATATTTAAATATTAATTAATTTCAAATTTCACTATGTCACAAGGTTTTTGTGAGAAACGCTTTTGATAAATTCTGTTGGCTGTTTGCCTTCTGTATACTGGGGCTTCTACCTGGTCTTATTAATTCATTTTAATTCGGTAGGTACCCATGGTTTTCAAGGTATTGATTTGCACTGATAATAGCTCACAACTTTATTCTCTGATGGTTATTTTTTTTTACAGCGAGGGGCCATGTCTTTTACAAATTTCTGAATAAGGACATATTGAGACAAGTTTATTTTAAGCAATGGGAACACAAAGTGAAAAAAGAAAAAAAAAACATATATCAATCTTTCAGTACCTTATTTTCTATTACAGAAAAATTAAGAAGCATCAAGATAAATAAATGACTTAATTACAATGATTAAATGTTTTAAAAGTGTAAAGGTTACTAAAATGAAAGGTGTTGCTTTATCACCTTTAATAAGAATGCTTCTAGGGGCGGCTAGGTGGCACAGTGGATAAAGAACCGGCCCTGGAGTCAGGAGTACTTGGGTTCAAATCTGGTCTCAGACACTTAATAATTACCTAGCTGTGTGGCCTTGGGCAAGCCACTTAACCCTGTTTGCCTTACAAAAAAAACCTAAAAAAAATAAAATAAAAAAAGAATGCTTCTGAATGTTGTTAGCATATTGTGCAGTGTCAAGGAAGCACTCTTTGAGTCTCAATTTTCTTCCAGTATAGTGAATTATATGATCTCTCAGTATTCTAGTTTTCATTGTTTATGACTCTGATTAATGGACAGTATGACAGGGGGAATTGCTTATGTAAAATAATGATTTGGAAAAAAAGGGAAAAGAGGGAGAAAAGGATTAATTTCTTTGCAATCATTTTTCAAGGGTACAGAATCACTAATGTCAGCTTCCTGGTGTCCATTTTAACTTTTGTTTGTGGATCCTTTGCAGAAATCAAATGTCTCTGTAGATTTTTAATCCCCTTGCACTTGATCCAGAAAACTTTGTGGTGGACCTATCCCATCTTCTGTTTGCAACAGACACAAAACATACCACTTTTCAACCTTTTTAAGGACTTCTTATCTTGTCTGATGGGAAG
This sequence comes from Macrotis lagotis, assembly GCF_037893015.1. Lineage (NCBI taxonomy): Eukaryota > Metazoa > Chordata > Mammalia > Peramelemorphia > Peramelidae > Macrotis > Macrotis lagotis. Next base: position 215,560,306 of record NC_133658.1, on the reverse strand, counting down.
TGCATTCCTTTCAGAGATGCTATGAAGAAAGTCAGGAAAAAGATATACTTTGGGATGTCCTTGGCCCTTCTCCATTCCAAGTCTGCTTTAAACTCCAACCCTTACTCTTACATCTTAATGATATTGATGTGAGGTGAAATCTAAAGCATATTTCAAAGCAAATCTTTCAAATGGATCTTTTATAAACAGAAATAGCTTTTTGTGAGACACATTTTTGTTCATCTAGTGTTAATGATGTATTCAAAGTGATATCAGATTTAATATAACAGTGGTGTACTCTAATAGCAAAATTATCTGCACTATTCAGTCCCATCACTAAAAACTAACTGAATCACACAAATGAAAAAAAATCATATTCTTTGGCCTCTTAACAATAAGTTTAGATAACTTCTAAAAATGTACATATATATGCAAACACAAACATACCTTCAAATGTATATATGTGTATTTGTGTGTATGTATGTATGTATCTCTCTCTCTCTATATATATATATATATGTATATCTTTTCCACAAATATAAAGACTTATTTTTGACTTGATTTTCCTTATAATTGCAGAGTAGCTAACTTTGTTTTATAAAAAAAGTTATAACAAAGTATATTCTCATAATATAGAATAAAATTGAAAATATATTAATACAAGAATTAGAAGAACTTCAGAGACCAACTCATCCAACCCATTCATCTTAGATGAGGTAAGGTGTCTTGCTGAAGATCACACAGTGAGTTATTGGTAGTGTCAGGATTAGAACTAGTGTTCAATGAATGTTCTTTCCATTATTGTTAAGAAGACAGAGTTTTCTTTGTGCTTAATTTCTTGATCTGTATTTTACCATTGCTTATCATTCTAGGAAAGAGTGAGAAGTAAATACAAATGAGGAAAATAATTCTAGGTTGTGAAAAATGAGTGAAATTATTTTATGGTAATCAGACAATGGATTGAAAAGTAACTGAAAACAAGTAGAGACTTCTTCCTTTTCTGTCTGAGGTTCATAGCAGTTTTGGAATTGGGGCTAGTGCTAAATGTGTTTACTTTAAGTATAAAGGATAATGTTGACTTAGCTGTGAATATGAATTTTAACTTTATATAACATTCTTCTTGTTAATTCAAGTTGCTTCTTGTTATTTATCCCTTGTTCTTTTTTTAAAAAATATTTATTTTCATCTGTATGCATATGTATATTTTTAAGTTACAAAATTTCCTTCCACTCTCCTCTTCCAGACCCCTGTCCTCAGCAGCAAAAAAGTCAGGTTAGCATTGTTCATACATATTTTAGATAAATATGTTTACCTATTAGTCATTTTCAGTATGAGGAATTAAGATTAAGGGAAAGAGATGCATGAAATAATTTTTATAAAGTGTTCATCAGATTCTGAAGGGTTGTTTTTGACTTTTTTTCTTCCCCTGGATGGAGACAACATTGTCTATAGTAAGTCTAATATGGTCCTAGCTCTCTGAACTACTGAGAGGAAGTGCTTCCATTAAGGTTGACCATCTTACAATGTTGTTGTTGTTGATGTGTAAATTGTTCTCTTGGTTCTGCTCCCTTCACTCACGATCAGATCCTGTAAGTCATTCCATGATTCTCTAGAGTCTAAGAATTTATGGTTTCTTAGAGAACAATAGTATTCCATAGTATTCATGTACCATAACTTGTTTAGCCATTCCAAATGATGGGCATCCCCTCAATTCCCAATTCTTTGCTACTACAAAAAGAACTGCTAAGAATATTTTGGAAAATGTAGTACTTTTCCTATTTTTTATAGAAAGGGTAGTTTAGACCTAGAATTTGAATTCCTGGGTCAAAGTGTATGAACAGTTTTATTGCTCTTTTGGCATAGATCCATATTGCTCTCTAGAATGGTTGGATCTGTTCACAACTCCACCAGCAATGCATCATCCTCTCCACAACCTCTCCAACATTGATCATTTCCCCCTTTTTCTCATCTTGACCAATCTTATAGGTGTTGTTTTAATTTGTTTTTATTGCATTTCTCTAATCAATAATGATTTGGAACATTTTTACATGATTATATTATAACTTTAATTTCTTCATTTTAAAACTGTCTATTCCTATCCTTTGGCCAATTATAAACTGAGGAATGACTTGTAACTCTTATTCCTAGTTCTTGAAAAGGACCAATGACATCATGAGGGTGTTCTGTCTTGACTTATAAGAGAAATTGCAAGTGAATTTAAGTGAGACAGAATTACACAGTTATCAGCCTCTTCCTCTCCTCTAGATTTAGCAAAGTCCAGTGGCAAGATAAAAGTCAAGGTGACCTGTGATGACCTGAAGTGCAGTGGATGACCTTGAGCTTTATAATTAAGGTCCTTCCCGGGTTTCAGTTTGTATGAGACAACAGACTCAAAGACTAAGGGTAGATACTATTACCTGAGGGAAATGCTTTTATCTGGATGGGGCAAATCTTCGGTTCCCTGTGAAAGACAATCAATTCAGATAATCTCTCCATGACCTGATGCATAGTGGATAATCAATAATTTATGCTCACATTGTACAAATATCCATGGTTTGAGGCATGATAGAGAAATGTGGAAAAACAAAATATAGCATTAACTTAGTAATTAAATGTGTATTTCTCTCAATCCTGATATTAACTAATTCTTTGAAATTAAGCAAATCACTTTCTCCCACCTGGTTTTATCAGATTTTCCTCATTTGTAAAAATTACTTAAGTTAAATGATCTAATGGTCCTCTAAAGCTTGGACAACTTATGTCCAGAGTTCATTTCCTGTTTTAATGACCTTTTCTAAATCTTTTATTTTCTAAGGATTTGTCCAACTCTGAAATTTAATAATCTTTTATTCTAGAGTAAAGGTGGGGTTAAAATTAACCTCATTTCACTATGGTGATTGAATAAATGACAATTTTTTGATTGATTCAAACAATCAGAACTAAGTTTGAAAACAGCTTGTACATTTTCTTAATTTTAATCTAACCCTTTGAGTGAAATTCTGAGTCATGTGTTAAGGATTTTATATAAAGAAGTAATCACAGAATCGGGTGGAAGGGAGAGGATTCTGAGTTTCTACATTCAATAACATATTCCAAATTGGGTCTCATCCAGGATGGGGTAAAAGGAGTTTAATGCTATTGTGCAATAATTAGTTCTTTTAAGCCTGTGCAAGGAATATAATGACCCCTAAAAATCCATGTGGTTTACTTCTTTATCAACTTTAAGGAATTTATTTTAGATGAAAGAGTCTCAGTTCAGTCACAATCCCTCCAAACCCCCAGTTTGGAAAAAGAAAAATTCCTTATGCCAGGCAGAGCTTTGTCCTTCTGTATAAAATTACATTCATAGTTAAAACTCTAATTAACCCCAACCTTTTTTTAGTGGAGACAAGATTCAGTTTATTGAAAACATTTGGGTAACAAAACAGATTACATTATAATGTCTATGAATCAAGAGACATCTGAGAAGGGAAATCGGGGAAAGAACTGATCTTTTTTTTCCCTTAAAGATTTGCCGAAGCCCAGATTTTCCAATAATGTCCACAAAGCTAAAAACTCTCTTTGATATCTCTCTTCTCTGTCACAGCTTCTCCATTTTATACAAAATGCTTAGGATTTCAAATACTCTGGACACAATGACTTTGATTGTTTCAAGGAGATGTACAGACCCTTATTCACATTCAGTTCTGATTATTTGGTCCAATCAAAAAGAAGTACTGTACGTGAGGTGCAATATAAATAGAATAGTTTCAACATCACCCTCATACTATTTTTTCAAAGAATATTAGCACTACAATGTTTTGATTTGCAAAGTTTTGGTTTGGTATAAACTTTCCCTTCTAACTCGAATAATGCTAAATATTATAATAATACAAATAATATGACTTTAATAATACTAAATAATAATACTAATACTAAATACTAAGTAAATACTAATATTAAATACTAAATAATACTAAAACTCTTATCTTTTATTGAGCATCCCTCAACCCAGAACTTCTGAGTTGATCCCATCTAGTGCAAGCTTTAAAAGCAGTTTTTTTATAGTGTCCTAAAAATCTTCATGTGATTTTAGATTTCTAAAGTTAAAAACTACATCCTTTTTCAATCAGACTACCCTTAAGTAAATGGTTTTATAAATTAGTGGCAAGTCTAAATATTTTATTCAAAGAAATGCAACTTGAGTGCCTTATCTAGTAAATATATTTCTCTTTAATAAAGTCTACATAGTTCAGCTCTATAGGGAAAGCCTGTTTTATAGACATATAAGAAGGATTTGTAGTTGTTAGCATATTAATTGAGTATCCATGATGTTTTGGAAATTCTTGAGAACATCTGAAAATGCATGTAGGAAAAATTTGGTCAAGGCTGTGCATAGATTGCCATATAATTGAACTTAGAGGAATCTACAATGATGGTTGTATACCATTTCAGAAGTTATGCCATTTGGATGAAGCAGATGGATGGTCAGTTTCTCAATCCATTCATGCCTTGGCATTAACTAAAATGATGCTGACACTTATTTCTCTCATCTCCCTTGCATTCCCAAAATGAAATTTGAAAACAAAACAAAGAAAAAAAGTTGATAACCTGCCTTATTTAAGTCTAAAACTCAAAAAAAAGGAATTCTGGTGGGGATAGGGTGGGGGAGAGGAGAGAAATCCTCAAGTTAGTTCTTGTGGTGAAAACACTGGATTCCAAATCAAGACCCTTGAGTTTAAAATCTGACTGCAAATTCTTAATTGTGTGACCATAAGCATATAGCTTAGCTCCTCTGGTTCTCAGATTCTTCATCTATAAAGCAATATGTAAAGTTGCTTACAACTCTAAAATTAATGGCATACCTAGTTGTGCCACATTGTATTTTTGGAAAAGTTTACATGGGGGTGATTATCTAACACATGTGGCCAAAGTAACATAGAATGAGTATAAAAGCTGTACTTTCTTTCCTTATAAAGCCCCTTTCCGAGGTTTGGTGAGATTTTAATATACATATAAATACATAGATAGAGATAGAGATAGAGATAGAGATAGAGATAGAGATAGAGATAGAGATAGAGATAATAGTATATAATACAAATACCAAACAAACTTGGGACGTTGTTGATATAGATGGATGCAATCTGATCCTTCAAAAAATTGTCATCATTATACTGTTTTTATATAGACTTTTTGAAAAGTCTTAGTTAAAATTTAATCTTTAATGGCTTAAAGCTGTGGTGATTTGGAACACACACACACACACACACACACACACACACACACACACACAAAAACACACCCCTATACACAGATATAGTTTTTGTTATATCTTTCAAATATATGTCTGGTCCACATGGTGGTTTTACTAGACCACAGCTGGAAATACAGGCCAAGGTGCTGCCAATGTTTTATCAGTGAACTGCCCAAATTTTCCAGGAAATACAGCACCCAGCTGTCTTTGTGGTTTGTTCAATGTGCCTGATAACCAGTTTGTGTGGGTAAATAGAAATCATAAAGTATTTTTTCCATGCTTACACATGCATGAGGTTTTGAATTAATCCTTATAAATACCTTTTCTCAATGATTTTTTTTCAAAATGCAACAATGCTGGCTTTCCTCTTTATAAATTACAAATGATTATAAATGACAAATTACTCATTCTCATTAAAACAACTATTGTTTATTGTAAGCCAAATTAGAGCTTTTTTGTTTGGGGTTAGAAATGAACTTTTAAGAGAAAACCACTCAGAATAGTTGGCATAACCTTCCTTTTGTTATTATTCAGTCATTTCAATCATGTCTGATTCTTTGTGATTCCATTTGGGGCTGTCTTGGCAAAGATATTGGAGTAGTTTGCCATTTCCCTCTCCAGAGGTAAACTAGATTAAGGGACATGCCCAGGATCACACACCTAGTTTGATTCCAGATTTTAACTCAAGCAGGTGAGTCAGAAAGTCTTCCTGACTCAAGGCAAGATCACTTTATTCGTTGTACCACTAGCTGACCTTTCTTTATGATGGCAATAAAACAGCATTAGAAGACTCTGTTACCTATACAGAAGTGAATATGAAAGCACTTATTTTGGGAAAAGATAGTTCTGATTTAATTAAAAAGGTCATTCATTCATACACATTAATTCAGTTATTTAATGTTATTGAATGTAACTGAGTAAATCAGTTCCCAGCTCTTTCTTGTGTATAATAGTCTAGTCTGTATGAGTTCTAAGGCTTCTTCCAATTCTGTGATCCTAATATCCTGTGTGAGACACAAGATTTTTTTAAAAAGTGACATGTCAGTTCATAGTACATAGTATCTGCCTTCATTCTACTGGGAAAGACAAGGAAGACAAGACAAAAGGGATATATATATATATATATATAATATGTATATATATATGTAAATGTCTATGTATCCATATGCATATATCCATATGCATGTTTATATAAGCACATAAAACAAAGTATAAAAACAAAAATGTAGATAGGTAAAATTTCAGAACTCAGAAAAAATTATAATACATATTATAAACAAAAAGGGAAAGCATTAAATATTCATATTTTTTCTTTAATGAGAAATAATATCCAGCTAGAAAAGTTAATTAAAACCTTATTTATATACTTAAAAAATTCATTATATCTTTTCTTTCTGCATTTTTATAGCCCTTTTATTTTGTGACAGGTTCCTAGATCTAGAGCAGGATGGGAATATAATAGACCTTCAAGTCCAACTTTTTGTTTTACAAATAAGGAAACTGAGGACTAGAGAAGGTAAAAAACTTGCCAAGTGACAGTGACGGGACTTGAACCCAACTCCTTTGACTTGAAATCTGGTGTTGTTTGCTTGCTTCAGTTGTTCAACCATAACTTGATTTCCAAATAGCAAAATGGCATATAACTCAGGAATGAGTCCATGGAGGAATGGTATTACATTCAATTGAGTCTTGAATGATGGAAACATTACATATCTTAACGAGAGATTGCCACAAGCAAAGATTATGTTTATTTTTTATTTTTAATTATGAAATAAACATTTCCATAACGTGGAATAATAGAAAAGAAAGATGATTGCACATGAAACTGCAAATCTCTTATGAACAATTTGCCATTCCTTTTAAATGTATAATAAAGTTATCATGTAGCTTCTTTTCCCCCCCTTTTTTTCCTCCCCTCCCCACTCTAGAAATGGTTTCTCTATATGCATATATATATATATATATATATATATATATATAATTTTTTCTATACATAATCTATCAGTTCTTTGGATAGCAGACTTCCACCATAGTTTTTGTTGTAGTTGATTTGGATATTTACAATAGTCAAAATGACTTGTATACAGGAAGTCCATGTTTAAAAAGCATGACTATAGAATTGAGGGCCAGAGGAAGAATGAGGAATGAATTCTTGTACTTGAAATTTGTGTAATGAATGACCTTTTTAATCAAATAAAGTATGAAAAATAAAGTTGTGACTGAAGACAGTGAAAAAAATCTCACTTATACCCATCCTCACCCAAGTCTACCAGGCATGATTACTTATTGAGTTTGCGGTCAATATGACTTCGAAACCCAATTTAGTAAGAGTGGCTCTTTATAAAAATCTATCCCTAGTGTAAACTCAGTCCAAATGTTTCCTGTTTGTAGATTCCCTGTCAAGGCTACTTTTGTCTTTTCTTTGTAGATTCCCTGCCCTCTTTTCTCCTCTAATTTAAAAGTTCTTCTCTAGGCTAGCAGAAAACCACATGTGATTTTATCTCTTCCTACAGAAAGTGCCCAAGCGCCCAAGTAAGGGTCATAATCTTTTGTCAGTTTTATGTCATATGAAATTATTGAATTTCATTTCAAAGAAATTAAGAACATCAAACTTGGAATGAGCAAGACAGATGGTTCTTTAGACCAGAGAAGAAACTGTTAAAGCTGAAAGGGACCTTAGGGATCACTGAATCTTAATTGTTTCATTTGATATAAAATGAAATTGAGGGTTAGCATTGAGGTTACATTGAGGAATCTGTAGTAAATAATGATAATAATAAATATGCACTAAATAAGGGGAAACATTATTTTTATTGTTTATAACAATTTGTAACATTGCTTATTGCTTATTGCTTACATGGACACATCCATTCAGCACTCATCTAATATAAAGAGCTCTAACCTGGGGGGTCGGAAGATTAAACTTGAGAACCATCTCTGGATTCTCACCACCTGATGTCCTGAGGATGGTAACTTCCTTTTCCTGTGCCTGGAATATAATGAGGTGGCCAGAATTGAAGAACACAGGATTACAGATTTTTAAAATCAAAATAACTTTTAGACCACCTAGCCCAAATACCTTATTTTACAGATGAAGGTAGAAAAGTTGAATGATTAAGGATGGGTCAGGATTTTAACCCTTGACTCTTTAATACAGGGGGCAATGGATAGAGTTCCAGACTTGGATCGAGAAAACTCATTCACCTTCCTGAGTTCAAATCCAGCCTTAGACAGTTACTATTGTGTGATTTCGGTCGTCACAAAACTTTGCCTCAATTTCCTCAACTATAAAATAAGTCGGAGAGGGAAAAGGTAAACCACTCCAGTATCTTTACCAAGAAAAACTCCAAATAGGATCCTGAAGAATCTGTTATGAATGAAAGGACTGAACAAAAATCTCTAACACCAGGTTCATGCCTCTTTCAATTTATGGAATAAAACAAGTCTTTTCATAACACAGTATAATAAAAAAGATATGCCCTTGAAACTGCACATCTGTTGTGTACAACTAGTTGTTTCTTTTGAATATACAAAAGAAACTTATCATTATATTTATTTTCTCTTCTTTTCTCCTTCCACCTAATAATAGGGTCCACTATGGCCTCTCTTTATCCCCCCAATTAGTTCTCTCCAATTGGCAAGGTGCCCCAGGAGGGAGGGCAGGGCCAAGTCCCTAGCTTCCTATGCCAGCCGAGAGCTGGAGGAGGTGGAGCCAGAGGAATCAGATGCCTCTGTCCTGACCCCTAGCCCAGCCTAAGGGGGTTTCTTTGCTTCCCTCCCACCCCAAGGGTTCTAACCTGCTTCCCCTACACCCCAACTGCTACTTCTGCCTTTTCTTTTCTTTTCTCTTTTTTTTTAACTCCTGCCTTTTCTATGCCGCTACTGCTCCCAAATCCTTCTAGAGGTCCCTGGATGCAAACCCTGCTCTCCATGCCCTTTAGCCTAAATGACTTCCCCTCACCCCTTGATTTCAATCTGGTAGAGGCTGTGAGAGTGAACAAGGGATTGTGGAGGACTGACCCTACCATGAGACCCAGGCTTCAATCTGTCCCCTCCAATGGTTTGATACTGGACAGGGTTCCCAAATCCAAAGAATAAGTCTATGGACTATAGTTGGACCAGGGAGATTCAGATTCAGAGAAAGATGAACCTACAAAGAAGAAAACTGTTCTTCAGGAATTTGATGAAGAGATAGGCTTATCAGCTTTGCTACCCCAACCCAAAACCTGACCACAAAAGAGACTGATTGCTCCTGACCTGTTGTCTCCAACTGATGATTCTGCTGACACCAAACCCTCTAAACCAATCCCCAAGACCAAAATTTTCTTCTATTTGCTCCTCTGCTCCTATCATGAGTGTCATCACTACTAACCCTAACCCTCAGCTATCAAAGCAGCTGCCAAGAATGCTGCCCTACAGTTGACAAAGAAGATCACACAAGAGGAGGATGATAGTGGTGAGGAAATAGCCCTTGAGAACTTCTTCCTTCCAGACAAGACCAAGCCTTCTGGTGCTGAACCAAACCCTTATACTGTCCCTGCTATTTCTGAAGAGCCACCTCCAGGTACAGAGCCAGATCTCATCTTCTTCTATCTAGGAATGTGGGACCAATGCTCACCTTGAATTCAAAAGGGTGACTGGTTCAAGTGGGGTTTCTGGAGCTCTTAAAAGCTGGAGAAGAGTGCAGTAGTCAGACCTACATATGGTGATGCTAATGCCACTGGCATTTGCTATCAGGAATATTATTAATCTTTCTGCCTGGAGGTAGGCCTCTTTCATTGATGAGGAAGCAGTCAAGGGACTTCAGGGTAAGAAGATCCTGGGAAGGGATATTAACTTTGTGAAGATCAAAGGGGATGATCAGTTCAGTGTGCCCCAACAATGCATGACCAAGTCCTTGACAGAAAAAAAAATAAAAACATGAAGTCATTCAACAAGAAGGTAAATTGAGCAGATATCAATCCAGCAGAGGTGAAAACAACAAATCGTCTATCTGTGATCACAAAATACACAATTCACCAGACTAATGAGTGTCAGTTGGTGTTGCAGATTCCTGGTCAGAGAACAAGCTCAGTCAAGGGATACCAAAGTCAAATATGGATTCTGGGCTTCTGGAACTGATTTCCTCAAGGATTCTGTCTTCCCCATTACCCAGTACCAGGTAGCCTGGCCTTTCTCCTCTCAGTTAACATCTTAGGGAGTTGCAGCAGTTACAAGTCCAGGACATTCTTCCCTGGGACTATAGTCATTATCTCCTTAGAAGAAACACATTGGATTTCATTTCCTAAATAAAACTTAGAAAAGTTTAGCTTTCATATCTCTTGGGGCCAACAAAGACTCCCCAGTGATTCTTACAGAAGCAACTGATGAATTTGGGAACCTAGCTCTTTAATAGGGTAAGAGGGCTGGTTGATTTGAATTAAAGATGTCAGTTGAAATAAAACATCCAACCTGACCAGAGAGAGAGAGAGAGAGAGAGAGAGCGCAAGTGCTGGCTGCTAGATATGGTTAACCATTACACACAAATAGAGATATATGTATGTATGTATGTGTGTGTATATATATATATATATATATATATATATATATATATATATATAATTATTCTATACATATGTCTATTATCAGTTTTCTCTAGATATAGATAGCATCTTTCTTTATAGATCCTTTATAGTTAGTATTCATAATAGTTAAAGTAACTTATTCACTTAAAATTGATTTAAAAAGATATTTCTGTTATTGTATATAGTGCTGTCTTGGTTCTGTTCATTTCACCCTTCATTTCATTCAAGACTTTCCATGTTTTTCTAAAACCACCGAACTCATCATTTCTTATTGAACAGTAGTATTCCATGACAATCATATAACACAACTTGTTCAGCCATTCTTCAATTGATGGGCAAGAGACCTCCTATAAATGTTTTAGAATATATTGATTCTTTTCCTTTTTCCCCAGTCATCTTTGGAAATATAACAGGTAGTGGCACAACAGGGTCAAAGGGTATAGGTAGCTTAATAACTCTTTGGGCATAATTTTAGATTGCTTTCCAAAATGGTTGGGTCAGTTCACAATTCCACTATTGAATTACTATCCTTTCTAAATTTGTCTCTTTCCCCTTCAATCCTACTAGCCAATCTGGTAGATGTTAAGTGGTATTTCAAGTTATTTTAGTTTGCATTTCTCTAATCAATGATTTAGAGCATTTTTTCATATTACTATAAGTTATTTTAATTTCTTCTTTGGAAAACTGCCTATTGATATTCTTTGATCATTTATCTACTAGGGAATGACTCGTATTCTTGATCTCTTTGTACTGTACCTTGTTACCTCTCTAATCTCTAAGAACCCTTCTTACCTTTAAATGTGATAATTCTATCTTTTTTTTGGCTTCCAAGACTCTTTTACTCAGCTGGATTTTTAAACCTTGGATTACTAATTCAAAACCTTGGATTACTAATTCAAAAGAAGCAAATTAGAAAAGATTTATTAGTCTGCAAGGTGACTGTTGATTTGGATTTGGACTAAGGGAGACCTGAGCTCAGATTTTGTCTCAGAACATTATTAGTATCACTTTGGTCAAATAATTCAACTTCTCTCATTCTCAGTTGCCTCATCTGTGAAGTGGGGATCATAACATCTACCTTAGAAGGTTGCTTTTAGGATCAAATGAAATAACATATGTAAAGCACTAAATAGTTATTGTTATTTCTCTCCCAGTGGCTTGTGAGCTCCCTGAGAACTAAGCCAGTGTTTTTGCCTTTCTTTACATCCCCAGCACTTAGCACAGTGCCTGGCAGATAATAAATAATACGTGTTTATTGACTGAATGACTCCTTGAGAATAGAGTTTCCAATGTTCAGGGAACTCATAGGACTCTCTGAGGATGAACTTATAGCTGGTGGTAATAAACATAAAATGTCTGAGTCATGAAGAATGAAATATCTGTCATATATATATATATATATATATATATATATATATATATATATATATACTAGAATTTTAGAATCAGGTGATCTCCAAATGAATCCTTTGCATAGTCTCTCTGCAAAATGGTAATTCATTCTATGTTTGAAGACCAATATTTATGGAAAATCTATTATTTATCAGGTACTATAGTGCATGAAAAAAATTCTATGCACATTAATCTGCATATATGATTATGTGTTAGAAGGACCAAATATGCCAATTTGGTCAAAATAAAAAATAATTTTAACAAGACATGCTATAATTTCTCCTGTCTGTGCTAATGCATTTTAAGTAAAAATATTACACACATATATGGTTTTGCAATGAAATAAATTTTTCATCCCATTACCTCTTTTTTCTTTGTTTTATAGATGATAAAAATTCACTATATGAAAAGTATAACTTGGTTCCTTGAAGTATCCTTAAATTTTGATCCTTATGAGTTAGTAGTCAATTAATTTGACATTTTAAACTAGCAACTTAACTTTTTAAAATATAAATATTTACTCTAGGCAGCTCTGTTAGACTATATTTTGCAGAAGTATTGACCTGAATTGAAAGAATGAGTCCTCTCTCAGTGTTATATGTGTGTGTGTGTGTGTGTGTGTGTGTGTGTGTATAACTGCATATAAAAAATTAAAAAGTGGCAGAATTATCTTGATGATTTAAAAAAAAAACTGCAGAACATGCCTTCCCCCAGTTTCAACAGGACAGATTCCTAAGAACAAGAGTTAGCTCTCCTATATTGACTTATTGGCTCTCCTCATAATGAATATTTACATCAATTACTATTTTTTCTTAAGAACTTAGCTCTTTCCTCTCTCTGAACCCCTTTTTATCACTTAAAAATCACATAAGGTTTCAAAAGATGGACACTAGAAGGCTCAAGTATTTCTACTCACCCCCAGTATAACACACATATACCTTAAAAGATAATCATCTATGAATCTAACCCATTCTCTTACCAAAGGCTTAGCCCACAAATGGTTCCTTGTCACTCATAAACTGATTTTCTACTTGAGCTCAGTATTAATCAATATCTCTAAAATCCATTTATCTATTCCTTTCAACTACCTCTTATTTATTCATCAATGATGCCTTTCTCTGCCTCTATGCTAAATTGTAACCCATACTGAAAACCACTTGCATTATAATTGTCAATCAATTCTTACATCTTAACTCTACTTCCTCCTCTTCTGTCTTTCATGGGTAAAATTATCAGATAGCTGTTGATGCTAATACACATTCTCTCTCCATTTCTTCACCATTAATTGCTATATTGTGCTATACCACAGTCTTCCATCTGGCCATATTCAATAGACTTTTTTACTTAAAAAAAAATCTTTCTGATCATACCACAGGTTTTGCTACCATCAGACATGCTTCCTTCTTGAAACTCCTTGGGTTTCTGTATTATCATGGTCACATCCCCCTTCCTAACTGTTCTCTCCACATTCCATACACATATTATCAGCTATGTACACACACACACACACACACACACACACACACACACACACACCCCTCAGAGTTGTCTATGCATTTCACATTCTTTAATTCTTTTTTTGCTGACTTCTCTCCACAATCCATTGAATACAGTTAGTTAAAAAATAACTGTTATTCTCCCTTTCTCCTTTTTCTACATACCTACCTGTCTGCTCGTCTTTCAGTCTAATTGTTTATCATGGTCACACCATAAATGGCTCACCAGATATATAGCTTTTAGGTATAATATGTAAATATTTACCTATTCACACACATACATATATATGTATATATGTGGGTATGTACATTGATGTCTATATAATGTGAGCATGTATATAGACACACATGAACACATTATATAGACATCTATGTATCTGTGAGACTTTTTCCATCAGGAAAGATTGTTATTTCCATATATTTTTAGTCTATTTTTGCCCATTTTTCTCCAAATTTCTGCTAAAAGAGAATAAATCAGTTAGAAAGCCTAAAGCATTCACTGTATGCTAGATTCTATATTAATGTGCTACTTTTCCCTTCTTCTTAAATATTGTAATATTAGTAAAGAGAGTTGCGTATTTGTTATGCTTTGATATATTATTTTGTTAGCCACTTCTTGCATATGATTCATTATTGTAATTATATTGCAGCCTAGTTTCACCTATCCTTTGTCTTCTTTTAGATCTTTGACTAATTCACAATTTTTATTCCTTGGAGAATATTTCTAAATGTCATACTAGAGTCCTAACTCTCTCTACCCTGACCCCTCATATCCAATCTGTTGCCAAGGCCTCTGGTCTGGGTTGCTGTTACTTTTATTATATTTTTTCTATATATTCCTTCTCTCCTCGGACTTTACCATTATCCTGGCATAAATCCTCATCGTCTCATCCCTAAATTATGGCATTAGCTTGGTGGTTGGTCTCCCTACTCTAGTTTCTCCTTCACTCATTTGTCAAAGTGATCCTCCTAAAGTTCCTGTCTGACCATATTTTCCTACCTAATCAATAAACTGCACTGGTTTCCTATCACCTTCTGATCAAATACAAAACCTTCCCAATTTGAACTACTCTTATTTTTTTCTAAGCTTCTTATAGCTTGTATCCTACATGTTCTGTTTCCCTCTACACATGTATGCTTAATGATCCTTCTCTTTCTTGTTCCTCACACAAGTCATTACATTTTTTGACTTTCAGCTACTTTCATTAGCTTTTCTCAATTCATGGAATATTTCCCTTTCTCCATTAGTTCTAGTGCCTCTTCTCTACTATTTCCAATTAAATTGATCCCTAGCTTTTTTTATATGGTTGTTTCTATATTGTCTCCTCCATTAAATTGCGAGCTCTTTGAGAGCAGGGACTGCATTTTACTTTTATTTGAATCCCTAGTATTTATCACAAAGATAAATGATGATTGATATAATCAAATTTAATACTTTTTAAAAAAAAACAAATCAAAATACATTCATGTTTGCCTATCATGTGTGACTCTCTCCTATGACCTCTAATAGATTTGCCATAGGGAGTTCACTTTTTTCTCAGTTTTTCCTGACACATGAGATTAGGTCTTAAAATCTATATGAACTTTATCACATTCTTTTCGCTTTGCTTCTACTCTTACTGTCACTGTGACTATCAGAAAAAGGGGTTTACTCAGGAATGCAAACCATTTTGTATTTTCTCTTTATTTCATGGATTTCTATGAAGAAAGAATTGATGACCTGTACAAATTTACTTATGCTGAGCTTCTTTGCATTTAGCAAAGCTCATGCTCAGATAACAGATTCAGCATTTCCCATAGATTCTATCATAAGGCCAAAACTTAAATGGTATAATCAGGCCTTTGCTCCAGTCAATGGCATGGGAGAAGGGACATGATACCCCTCTCACCTCCTACCCCTGTATAAAAAGTTCAATAGACATAGTTTCTAAGTAATCATTTTATTAATTATGCTATGGATAATTAATAAATAGGAGTCGGTGGTATGCTTGAATTTCAAAAACCCCTCACAATCAACTCAACATGTATGGCCTTGGAAGAGTATGTGTTTCTGAGGGTGGAAATGAAGTCTTAGTGGTTAACAATTAAAGAGAAAATTAAATTATAATAAGAAGTGAGCATAATCTAATTAAGGGATGGGGGATGTAATTCTGATCAGTCAGTCTTGGACAAAAAAAAATTTCTCCCTTATCCAGACTACTCCTTTCCAAGACAATGGACAAAATCAGTTCCACCTTTACTCACACCTGGCTGACTTAAACACAGTGGATTTCATCAGACCAGAACCTCTTCACCTTTTGAGTAGATCCGTTTTCTCAGTGGAGTGCATTTGCCAAGATTCCATGTCTTTATCAACTTCGCTCTTCAAAGGTTGACTGAAGAGCCTACTAGGAGTGAGGAAATATAAGGGGAAGGAAACTTAGTCCTAATTCAATGATTGATTATTAATATAAAAGAGAAAAATCATTTCTCTCACTCCACTATATTCCCGAACATGTCTAACTCTTCTCGCCTAGCTGAGAACTGACATAGGTAGAGGTCCCTATGACCCTCAAGGACTTTTTTTAGGTCACCTTTTTATGAGTAAACCTATCAAATTATTTTCTCTGGTCTGTAATTCTGTGTTGGAGTGCAAGGTCAACTTGCTTTTAGTAGTGAAGAAAATGCATACCAGCTGCCTGTCATACACACACACACACACACCAAAGTTTGGAGAGCAGAAACTCTATCTCATACATGCCCATTTATCTCCCCGATATGTATCACACAACTATCACTAAGCTCACTTGTCACTCAACATTTATTAGCAGGATAATCTTATTGTTTCACAAAGTCCTTAATGCCCCAGCCCCTGTCCTTTGGTGTTCCCTTGATTCTCTCAGCTGAGTGTCCTGCCAGCCCAAAGCATTTACTTTGAAAAAGTTAGTGTTCAAAGCAAGTTTGAGTCACATGGATACCTCAGCTAGGAATAATAGAATAGGATCATGATTCTATTTTGTTGGTTTTCAGAACTGGGGCCACGATTAAGAGGGACAGTCAGAGCTATTCCTTCATATAGTGTCACTAGAAGTGAAATTCTTGGATCTGCCCAAGACCATCCAGAGCAAACACATTTGCAAAAAATGCTTTATTAATTAAGACTGAAAGTCAGAAGTTCAAAGACTATTAGATTCTGTTGTAGTTCCAACATTAAATGATATCCACTGGTAATCCATAGGAAGCCCCAGGAGAATTCTCTTTTCTCATTATAATAAATATAACTGTTCAACTCAAGCCTCCAATCATTTGACTGGTTGGTATGGACCACTTCAATATCAAAGAACTAGTAGTAAGTTTTCCCAGAGCTAAACATAATATTCCAAATGATATTTAATAGTGCCAGAACACAGTGAAACTCACTTTCCAGTTTCAGAAAGCCATTCTCTTTTTAATGCAACCCAAGAATCCATAGATATTTTTGATACTGTACCATAATATTGATTCCTATGAAGCTTACAGTTCATTAGAATCCCTAAGTTTTTTTTTCAGAGCAACTTCTTTCCAACCACATCTATTCCATCTTACAGTCATATAGTTGGGGTGTTTTTGGTATTAAGTTCAAGACTTTACATTTATTCCCATTAAATTTATTTTTTTCTTTCTGAAAACAAGCATTTATTTTTTCTTCCTTGCATTTCCTCAGTTTGAGAAAGAAAAATAGAAAAAGCTAATCTCTTATAAGAGTCAAATAGTACAAATTCATACATTGACCACATATATAACTATATATAAAACTATATATATATTATATATATATAACATATAAACACATACACACAGATTTTTGATTTTGCATCTTGAATCCATCATCTCTCAGTAAGGTGAGAAGTTTTCTAAAATTATGGTTGGTCATGGTATTGATTAGTATTTTTAAATCTTTCAAAGTTGATTGTTTTTAGAGTGTTGTTGTTATTTTATAAATTGTTCTTCTTTCTCTGTTTACTTTGCCCTGAATAAATTCATACAAGTAAAAGTATCACTTTTGATTTATCTGATAGCATGATTACAGCTCCAGCTCTTTCAGATTGACCTGCTGCAAATTTTGTTCTAGTCTCTCATTTTAAATGAGTATGTGTTTACCTGTTTGACTTGTTTCTTCTAAACAACAGACTACTGTTAGTTTTTTCTTATCCTCCGTGCTATTCCAAACTCTAATAAAGAGTTTATCAGATTGCATAACCCATTGAAATTAAACATATGTGATCTAGATTTATAATTTCCTTCACTTGTGCTTCTAATATAGCTTTTTTCCTAATTAAAGTTACTTTGTTCCCCTTTCCCCTTTTGAAATAGGACTTTGTCCCTACAGTAATTTTTGCTTAATTTCCTTAAAGAAAATTCTGCTTTCATAGGGCCTCTTCCCCTCAATATCAAGTCTCCTTCCTCTTTCAACCCTATTTTCCATTTGTCTTCTCCTTTTCTCCTTTTTGAGTTTTATTTAATTCATTGAATCCTCTTCCTCTTTTCCTTTTATTTAGGTATCTAATCCTTTACTCTTTTTTGTTTCTCGTTTAAGTAAGAGTTAATTTTGGATTAAAATAGGAATTCTAAAAGCAGAACAAAAAAAATAAATGCATGAGAGGCAGTGTGGGATAGCAGATAGGGTGGTAACCAGGAACACTTCAAAGCTGCTAACTATGGACATGTTATTGAGCTCATCAGCACTTAGCCTCCTCTAAGGCTTTAAGTTACACATGAGTTGCTTAACTGCCAAGGTAGAAGGGGTTTCCATATGGGGAGTTTTCTATATAAACAAAATCACAAGTCTGGACAAAATAAGTATTTTACCAAACTGAATTAAGTGTTTGGGAGCGGGAGAGTTCTCTCTTAGTCTGTTTTTTCATCTGTTAAAGAACAATCACATCCCCTATCTTACAACAGTCTTGAAACAACAACCCTTTGCAAACCTAAAATTTTAAACTAAAGAAATCTGAGTTAATTTAAGGGAGCATGCTTTATGTTCATGTTTGGTATATATATATATATATATATATATATATATATATATATATATATATATATATATATGTTTGTATTTTAATGCTTTTGCATTAGAAAATTCAGAACCCCAGGGAGGAAAAATATTTTCCCTACTAACAGAAAAGATAGAGAAGAATTGTGGACTTGGTTTTTATATAAATGGATTTTTAAAAATTTTTGGCTAAAGTAAAGGTTACTACTTAATTGTGATAAATCACTTGTGATTCTCAGGACCATTGATTCTTGCAGATCTCAGGAAATGATTTGAACATGGCCTCTCTCTGGTGAGTATCATACAATCTGTGTGATTATTTGACCAGAAATGCTGTTTCTAATTGTGCACCACACCCTATTGGATCTAATATTGCTTTAATTTTACAGGAAGTATCCAAGTCTTCCAAATACTTGAGGCATAGAATCTTTGGGTTTGGGATGGACACTTTCACTGGAACAGCACCATTTTCAAGCTCTTTGGAGATGAAACAGTATCAGTGAATCACATACTTTCTCTACAGAGACAAAACAATCTACCTAATTGCTCCACTCTCCTGATTTCCAAAGGAGATATTCCAGACCTTCCAATGGTCTGGCAGTTTGGAGACTGCCTACAATTACACATGTTTCTAATACTGAGCACTGTATGTGACTGGAAACTGGTTCCCACAATATTAAACAAAGGCAGATAATGGCATTGATGGAAAATATGTTTCTTCAGCCAACAAGAAGAAAATAGGTTCTTTCATAGCTGGCTATGCTGTTGTGCTGGTGTGAATTATCTGATTCCTAATAAAGGCAATGATTATTGCCTCCAGTGGAGTAGGATCAGGAAGAGAGAGCTTTATCTTGCAATCATTTCAAACTATCCTTTTAGGGATACATATCTTGACATAGTTCCTTTTGAAGTTGAAGAAACTGAGCTTCAGAGAAGTTAAATCACTTCACACAGCTAGCAAGTGGTAGAGGTGAGACTTGAATCCGGGTTTTTGTAAGAATCCTGTGTACTTAGTTTTTTTATGGGAAAAAAATAGAATACTTTTCTGAAATACTTTCTAAAATAGCAGTTCTCAAATGTGATCCAAGGCTTTCTGAGGTCCCTGAGACCTTTTCAGGGGTCTTTGAGGTCAAAACTATTAATGTAATCATACTGAGATATTTTAATTTTTAATAGTGCACACCTCAAGAGATATAGCTTAAACAAAAGTTTTAAGGAGGGCTTCTCAATAACTTTATGTGTAATGGGAATCCAGAATTTAAAAAGTTTGAAAATTATTATTTGAGAAAAAATATCTCAGAGAATAGTAGTCTTCAAAGAGTCAAAATAATGGTTTGAAGGAACCATTTTCCATCGTCAATAAACCCAACCTGTCTTTCTTTATTCAAAGCTTACCTTTTCTCCAGCAAAGGGACATGCCCACCTATTGATCTGGGAGTCTGAAATGATGTTATTTCTCAAAGCAGAAGGAATTTCCACAGGGAAAGAACATGATTAGGAGCATGTGATATGTCTTAATATGGAGCAGGAAACATGGTTTGACAGTACAAAAAAAGGTCACTTTTTTTGGTTCGAATTCTATACCTGGTAGATGATATTTGGTGATGGGTTTTTTTTTTTCTTATTTCTCTTCTGGGGAACAGAGTAGCCAAAAGCATTGTGGTTCTTCACCACTTCTGTGAGTAGCTACAGAAAGAATACTGCTCTTGTGGTGGGTATAGGACTGACTATTCAACAGACATTTTTCTCTTTTGATCTCTTGCTGTTAGGATTTAATAAGTTTATGTGTCTTCATTTCAAGGTAACCTAAATTTTCAGAAATAATCATGGAAATAAAGAAAGCTTTCATTAGGTACTTAGTATATACTAGGGAAAAGGGAAAGAATCCAAGATTCTGGTAGAGAAGAAGTAGGAGTAACAAGTGGAGTGAAATTGACATGATAATAGAGATAGCCAAGAAATGAAATACTTGAATTTCATAGATTGAGAATTAATATATGGAAATTACTTTTATAGATTTGTACATTTGCATTGAGGTAGAATTTTTCCCTTTTGATGATTTAAGAGCCTAATAGTTTGCATTGTCTGTCTCTCTCTTCTCTCTTTTCAATATTTCTTTCTCTCTGACTCTTTCTATGCTTTTTCTCTCTCTGTGTTTCTATCTCTTTGTCTCCCTGTCTCTGACTCATTTTTTCCTTTTTCTCTCTGTCTTTTTTCTTCTTTTCTTTTTCTAGCTATTGCTAACTTTCTGATTCTGACTCTGTGTGTGTATGTCTGTGTTTCTCTCTCAAGAAATGTTTAGCATAGTTCAATCCATCAGATTTTTTTGATACAAAATGAAAATCCAAATGAATAAATATCAACTCTTAACAAATTTGAATTATTTGGTAATTGTTTATAATGAGAGAATTCAAGTAGTCAAATAATTGAAAACTGAAAAGACTGATTGGTAGGCTTTTTGTGAAAGAGTGTGGGTATTCTCTTACCCCCAACTTCATGTGTTTTTATGCTCTTAATCCTCTCTTCACTATTAATCTAACTCATTCCATCATGCCATGCATGCTCTCAACTTGCTTTTTGTGTAACATGGTGTAGTTGGACCAGATGTTTTGAAAGATCCTTCCAATTCTTAATGGGAAGTTATAAAGAACTCTTTTCTAATACTAATGCACTGTTTGATCTTGTTCTATCTTGTTCTAGTTTCTTGCACCTCTATCCATTCATGAGAGTATATGTTATGGATTCTCTTCTCATCTCTTCTTTCAAGCCCAGATAAAATCTTTTGACTTGATTTCTTTCTAAAATTTCCCTATAAAATTGAGTTCACTATCTTTACTTTCCCTAAAGCATTTGCTCTGCTCCAAACTAGCTTGAATAATATATATATATATTGCTGTATATACATATATGTTGATATATATATATATATATATATATATATATATATATATATATATACAGAATTAAATTTTAAACTCCTTGAGAACAGGGTCAGGAGGGTACTTTTCATCTTTGTATGTAAGCATGTAAGTGTAGGCTTATACATAGCAACCTCTTAGTAAATATATGTAGAATGAAATTGCAATTGAATTGTCTTAGAACTATGAGGTTCAATTAATGAGGGATTACTTTTTGTTTTTGACTTTACTTTTATCCTTCCTTTACATTTACTTGCTCCTTCTTTCCACAACTTTTATTTAATGTCTTCCATTAGAAAACTAGCTTCTTCAGGGTAAGGACTATTTTTCATTTTTCTTTTTTATATTATTAAGATCTCTATCAGGACTTATCACAGTGTCTAGTATGTATTAAGTACTTAATAAATTGTTATTGACTTGATTTGCCTACAGCCATTAGATTTTACTTGCCACAAAAGAAATGTGTTCTGTTTTTAAGGTATTTTAAAAAAATATTCAAAATGTTATTATGTCATACCACCAATTGGGGGGGACTAGTCATTTGAATAGAAAATATTGGGGTTGATTAATTTAACATAATAGCAAACTTACTCTACTAACCCCGATCTTCCATCGTCATGGTGATTTATTTGACTGTAACTGAGGATCCAAAGACCATTACCATTCTTTGATTAAAAGGTCTTAAAATAGCTTCAATTTATTCTCTTTTCAGATTCATCGTGTTATTAAAGAGTTAGCTTTTTACCACATCAGTTCACAAATCTTCTTTTTCAACCACATTTTTTTTATCAAATTTGGGACCTGAAGGCCACATTTTGGTTCTTGATCCTAGGTTGGTTTAAAGTTCTATTTTTTTTTGTGTGTCTGTGTGTCTGTGTGTCTGTGTGTCTGTGTGTCTGTGTGTAAGCATTGATTTTGGGAATCTCTCATCAATTGGATGAGTTTCTTGATTAAACAAGATGGCAGGGTGTAGGTTTTTGCTTAAGGAGGCATGGGGTGCACTATCCATGAAGAATATGGGTATGCTCATTGTGATCTTGCACTGAAGTCCTCCTTGGACTTCAGGCTACTAAGGATACTTGACTTTGTTGGACTCTGGGTGGAAGACTTAAGGAAGATGACCCAGTCTGTAGTCTCTGAACATCAGATCATTCACTATCTCTTGATTTCTTTTTACTTTCCCTTTAACAGAAGGTAACTAATATAGCAGATTGAGTCTGGTTCTGGAAAAGGATGTACTAAAATGGACATTCTACTCACCCCCATAAGAAATAGTAATGGCTCTTTTGAGGCAGAGTTTTTGGAAGTTTCATTTTCTTGCAAACAGCTTAAGAGGAGAGATCCTGAATATGGACATTTCCAGACCAAGAAATGATAAGAACCAGGTACTGATAGATTTTTACAGATACATATAGGAAGGGCAGGCAGTCTTGTGATGTTATTTTTGTAGTATAGGTGGTACAGGTGAGGTTCAAGAACCTCAAACTTCTTTGTGGAGACAAGGGGTTTTGAAATTATCATTATTGTTGTTAATTATGTGACTATATTATATAATAATAAATGTTATTAGACACATTATTATGTTGGATAGTCATTATTTTAATAACAATAGGTAGCATTATAAGGCAATTTATGATTTATGAAGTGCTTTCCAGATATTATCTCACTTAAGTAGCGTAGTTCTATAATCTAGACTTTTAACCAGAGAGGGAAGAATTACTGAATCATACCAACCAGGAATGAATAAATGAATGAATGAATAAGAAAAAAGTGTGTTAAGCACTTATTAAGCTCTACTGATAGTTCATTTCCTGACAACACATTTTCACTGATTTCCCCCACGTCCAGATCATTCCTCATCTCTGCCTCCTAGCTTCCTTGGCTTTTGCAGGAAGCCTTTTCCAATCATCTCAGATTAGCTACTTTAGTAGATGCTCTACCATTAGACTGTGAACTCCTTGAGAGCAGGGACAATTTTTTTTTTGCTTTTCTTTGTATCTCCAATGTCTAACACAGTGACAGGCACATAAAAGTTACTTATAAAATGCATAGTGACTGATTGACTAGTGTCCTAATTGGAGATTAGAGGCAGTGATTTTCTTTTAATATTACAGTTCTGTTAGGAAAGGAGTTAGTTGTTTGTTCAGCAGCTTCAAAAGGTGTTTACCTCCCAAGAGGAATCCAAACCACATAGAGTGATACTATGAACCATAAGTAAGAGACTGTAGAAGAGCAATTTGGAGAACTGGTAATTCCTCAGAATTTAAGAGATTTGTTCTAATATAAGTTTGCTTTCAAAGTTTTCTGATGGGCTATTTATGGACATTATATGCTTCTTTATCTCTTTATGGGCTCCCACTAGTCATATGTGTCTTCTTTTTCTCTTGAGAAAAATCTCCCATCCAGATGCATTGCTACCTTTAATTTCTATTTGGGAGCTAGGATTTTTATTCTCAGATTTGGGAAAACCAAGACATTAGTCAAATATATTGAATACATGATTGCAAAAATGAATAGAATAGAAAAGAAAAGAAATGTTTAGCTTTTACTATGGGCCAAGTACTTAATATTAAGTACCGGGGATATAAACACAAAACCAAAAATAATGCACATAAGTAAGGAGTTAATATCTACAGAAGACAATATACCTTGGGAAGTGATGACCAGAGATGGGCATTTCATATTGGAAAATTAAAGGAATGGTTATTAGAGACATAAGGAAATAGATATATACACTCCATCAAGAAGCACTTGGTAGAGTTCACTTGATCCTGGAATAAAGGGTGGTTGTGTGTGTGTGTGTGTGTGTGTGTGTGTGTGTGTGTGTGTGTGTGCATGAGCACAGAGGATTACTGTATAGTGATACTGTAAAATTAAGGTAAGACCATGTCGTGAAGAGTTTTAAATGGTAAACTATATTGAAACTAGACATAAATAGGAGTAAGTGGGGGAAGGTGACATGGTCAAACCTCTTCCATTTGACAGTGCTTCAAATAAAGTGAATATTCACACTGAATTAGCCTTATATCTCTTACAACCTAAACCTCCCCAATTTCTTCAATCGATCCATATATATATATATATATATATATATATATATATATATATATATATATATGTCATGATTTCAAGTTCTTTCCCCATCTTTGTCATTTTGTCATTCTTCTCTTTTTCCTAAAATACTGTGCCCTAATGGAAAAAGTAGATTGCTATCATTACACATTTTTACTATTCTCAGATATCTTCTATTTTTCCAAATTAACATATTGGGCTATGATACAGTATAACAATTGTTGGACTCAGAGGATTTGAATCCCAGGACTTCATATTTGCTTAGCTTTGTGACCTTGGCCAAAACATTTAGCCTCTTGGATTCTCAGTTGACTTTTGATGAAAGACTTGGAGTAAATTAATTCTGTAGCTATAAATCAGCTGATACACATTTATTAGGTGCCAATATGGCAGATATTGTCCTAGACACTGGGTTTACAAAGAAAACATGTGCTGTGCCCTCAAGGAGCATATATATTTTATCTTTTCTTATTCTAGTCTTTATTTTTTTTATGAAAACATCACAATCCTTCCTGATCATCTATTACTTTTACATTTGTCATTCCCCAACATTGTTTGATGACTTGTAGGTATGGGCATGTAACACAAAAGACATACAAACATATTTCTACAGTGCTTGCAAAAATGTGTTTTTTTTGCCACAGCAACCCTTTGCTCTACACTCATACATACATAGTAGACATACTCATATATTTTTATCCTTATTCCACACATTAGGGAAACTGAGAAATAGGGTCATCTCAACCAAAACAACAAAGGTGGGGCATGCCAGGAATATGTTTACATCCTGAATCCTTCAATAGCTCTTCATCCTCACTTTCCTTTTGCCTAGAACTTCCTTTCATCCTAGTGGGGATGTTGGAATAGCAATGGCTGAGATGGCTTCTGCTGCTGCTTGCTTAGTGTGGTTAATTCAAATTTTTCTATTGCCAGTGTGTGTCTGATGAGGAGGTGAGAAATTATCAGCTTGCCACTTTCTACTGTTATCTGACAGATGTCAAAGGAAGGTAAATCAGGGAAAGAGGATATTGTGTCAAATCAGCCTTCTATGGGGCAGTGGTTGCAGAGTATATTATATTGTGTTTCAGCAGTATCCTGTCTTCAGAGAGCAGGAGATAGGGAATGTCATAACTTAGGGTAAAAATGAATGGTGAAATGTCCATATTTTTGAAAAGGAAGAAAACTTCTGACTAATTTTTACTTTACTATGTTGGCAGGAGGATCCTGTTTGGTGCCATAGGACCCTAAGGAAGCTGTACTCCATTATCCTCTAGTGATGATTTACCACTAGACTTTTTCAAACATTTTAATTTTGAACTCTTTTTCTCTGGGGTGTTGTGCAGTTTGATGAGCACTCTCTTAGGACAATTAGTCTTGCTATTAATATGCAGAGCCAGCCCATGCTACATGATTATTCCATAATAGTACAAAACCAGTATAATACATTGCAAACATTATTTAATTGATTCTCAGGAGAGAAATACTATTCTATTTCTTAGCTATTTTTATTTTGGTTGGGGGCACAGTCTTGGAAAGGTTAAGGTATTTCCCTGAGGTTGCTAAAGAAATTGGATCAAACCAGAATTCCTGGTTTCTAGTCCATGTCCTTCACCAAAGCTTACTACATCCAAAGGAATGTGAGCTATTGTGTATGGAGAAGTAATGAGGTATAGTGAATCAAAAAGAGTTGTGGATCAATGTTCAGAAAACCTGAACTTTAAAGCTAGTTCTGCCACTAATTAGCTGCAGTGCAGTGCATAGGCAACTGTCCTCTGAATATAAAGAAGGCTTGGATTCAAATTTCTCAGCTGCCACATTCTCTCTTTGTGAGACTGAGAAAATCCTTTGATTTCTCAGTGCCTCAGGAGATGCCAAGGCTAAAAATTACAGTGTTGGTATCAGTCTACATTGGTAGAGGTAATTCTCTTCCCTATGCTGATAAAATTATATCTCAGCTCCCCCCAAAAGAAAATAGATGATTATCATTAATCACTAATATTTCTGGGTCCTCCCTTGTCACCCCCCATTCCTGCAATCCCTCCACTTTTAGTGAAGAACTCTAAGGACTCTTGTAGTCCTGAAGTTCTATGGATTTGATTACCCAGTACCTTATTTCAGGCCCTCTTTACCTATAACCTTTATTAATACTATAGCTTCTAACCTTGTGCTTCTTTGATCCATTTTCTACATAGCTGTCAAAATGATTTTCCTAAATCAGAGGTCTTATCCTCTTACTCCCTTACTCAAATGTTCTAGTAATCTTCCCATTTTCCTCTAAGGAAAAGAAAATACAAATTCATCAAATTGACACTTAAAGTCATGCATAAATTCTCTTGAGCCTATCTGTGTGGCCTGATTTCACACTATATCCTTCCATGTGATCTTTGTTCCGGACTAACTGGCTTACTTACTGTTCCCAGAATTGAATATTCCATCTCCTGCTTCTGTGACTTTGTCTAAATGACCTAGCATGCTTAGAAAATTCCACATTCTTGACTCAATCTCTCTTTTTTAAATTAATTTTTAATCTTTTTTTTTGCAAGGCAATAGGGTTAAGTGGCTTGCCCAAGGCCACACAGCTAGGTCATTATTGAGTGTCTGAGTGACGGATTTGAACTCAGGTACTCCTGACTCCAGGGCCAGTGCTCTATCCACTGCACCACCTAGCCGCCCCTTGACTCTATCTCTTAAAATCCTTAGCTGCCTTCTAGTGTCATCTTAACTGCCATTTCCAATAAGAAGTCTTTCCTAATACTCCTAATGCTATTTCCCTTTTCAAGTATCTTGTGTTTACTCATCTATTAATACATTATCTCCTCCAGTAGAATTGTAAATTCCATGAAAGAAATGACTATCTCCCCCCCTTGTCTTTGAAAATTAAGTGTTTCACACATAGTAGGCACTTAATAAATCCTTACTAGGCAGCTAGGTGGTGCAGAGGATAAAGCACTAGCCCTGGTCAGGAGGATCCAAGTTCAAAATTGAGCTCATACACTTGACTCCTCCTAGCTGTGTACCTTAGACAAGTCACTCCTGATTACCTCACATCCAGAGCTATCCAGTCATCCTGATACATATCTGTGCATTGGACCTAGGTGGCTCCAGAGGAGAAAATGAGGCTGGTAACAGTATAGCACCTCCTCATTCAAATCCATTTCATGTGCTTGTCATGGCATCACCTCCTTGATGTTATGGTCTTCAAGAAAGAAGAACAAAACATCAAATTGGATTGGATTGAATCCTTTCTCTTAGCTCTCTCTCTCCCTCTTTAAAAAAAATCTTTCAAAGCTATTGACAAAAGTTTTAACTTTCAAAATATTACATTTTGCACAGCTTGCAAATGAGAGGCTTCTGCCCCATCCTAGGTCCCTCATTCCTCACACTCCAGACTCCTACTCCTTTATAGCATTTAATGAAAGCTGAAAGGGCAAAAACAAAGATAATGGAACACAATGTAAAGACAGCAAATCAGTCAGTAAATCCCTCACTCCATACACAGACAATTATCACCAGCTGTTGCCCAATTAAACACAACCATCTAATGGTGTGCCAGTGGTTCACTGGAGAATACACACAGACACACAGACACAGACATACACACACACAAACACACACACTTTGTGTACTCAGGCAAACTACTTCATACAAATGAAACATAAAAATACAGTTTTGCACAGTAGGTCATTTTTTTGTGTGTTTTGTTGTATTTTTTAGAATTCTTCCAGTACAAAGAAAGAGCAAATAAGAAAAGAAAAGTCAGTGATGTGGAGTTTGTTATAAAGTTTAAATAACTTTATTCTTTTTATGCTATATGAAGATGAAACAAATTTGGGAAAACTCATTTGGCAACAGAGTTTTAATGATTGTTTACCATCTTCCTATGTTATTCTTCTATGAGGTGTTTTGCAGATTAGATTAATTCAGTAGAATTTCAATACTTAGTCATTAAAATGAATTTTAACTAAATTTGGTGGTAGATGCTTGTAGTCTTTGCTTACAGAGGCTGAGACTGATGAATTGCTTGGGTTTAGCAATTCTGAGCTGTAGTAGATTCTGTAAGGTTTTCATACAAAGTTCAGAACTATATATAAACACACACACACACACACACACACACACACACACACACACACATATATATATATATATATATATATATATATATATATATATATATATATATATATAATAATGATTAGCTCACAAAAGCAGAGGACCACTAATTGCCTAAAGCCTGAACTGGTCCAGTTTGGAAAAATGAAGCAGAACCAAGCTTCTGTGCTAATCAATATTGGGATTAGACTTGTGAGTTCCTACTATATTTTCAGCTTAGGTGAAATAAAGAGATCAAGTCTCAAAACAACCAAAAACTCCATAAAAATTACTTTAAAAATATCCTTCCAATGTTATGCTGAATAGAGGAAGAAGAAATAGATATAGGTTAGTTATGAGGAGACAGTTAACACTATAGACTAGAGGAATGAAATAAGAATGAATTAAGATGGGGTCCAGGAGAAGGTAGAAGCTTAACTTTTGTGATAAAAGTTAAGATATTATTAAACCCAAAGTCCCAGAAATGGCAATATTTCTCAGGCTATTGGTCCTGCCACCAATATGGACCATATAGCTATCATTCAGAGGGACAACCTTTGCCGGGAAAGGGCAAGCTCTGTCATCTAACTTCTGACCAATTGTCCCCCACAAAGCAGAAGCAGCAAGGTAGCTTAAAAGTAGGAAGCATGTTCCAAGTAAATCACATTGTCACCACCACCTTCTCTCAGATATATATCTATGTCTAATATCTATATCATCTATATCTATATCTATATCTATATCTATATCTATATCTATATCTATATCTATATCTATATCTATATCTATATCTATATCTATATCTATATCTATATCTATCTATATCATCTATATCTATCTATGTGGAGAAAATCCAGGACCCTTAACCCAAGAATACCTAGAATAAGATTCTCTTTTCTCAATATATATACTAACAGTCCCACTTTCAGCATAGTCACTGGAGTAATTTTCTAAGGAATTTCTCCTAGTGAAAATAAGACTTAGAAATTGCTTTTGAAAATACTCTATATCTCTTGCCTCCTCAATTCACAGCTAATGATCTGGCGGGGGAGGCAAAGGGGAGGATTCTTGTCACCAAAGTCCTTAGCACTATTAAGTGGTTCAACAACAGAAAAGATTATGGTTCCATGAGAGGATTCTTGAATTTATATTAACAACTGATTTTAAATAGCTCTTTAAGAACTTGTAACTTTAAAAGCCTAAATCTACTATTTCCTGCTATTAGAATTAAGTTCCTTGTAGCTTAGGAAGACTTTCTTTTCTGTTGTTATAGGGAATATCATAATGTTTTGCTTATAATAAGCATTTCCTAATTATTTTCTCTCTCTTTTTCCTTCTCCCTTTCCCCTTTGTTCTCTCCTCCCCCCCCTCTCCCTATTATCTATCTGACCCATTATGCATTTTGAACTTGTGATTTTGCCTTTGTCTTTACCATATTCTATCTGACTAAATTGACTGATACTATAGATAAACATTTTCATAAGGGCTCCTAGTCAAAAAGAAACCAATGAAAGAAAAAATACTAGGCTAAGAAGGTAGAGGTGGGGAGGTCAGCCTGGACAATTGTTTCAGCCCATTTAAAGTCAAATGATGATATTATTTGCCTGATACATTCAACATATGACAGCATATCTCAATTGATCACCAGGGATGAAACTTTCTCTAAGTGCAAAAAGAAGTCTGGTACTATTGGTTGAAGGTCATGATCTCTGAGATCTGTATAAAAATACTGATTTAATTAAAGAGGACATTTGAGGAGTGGTGAACCAGAAAACACCATATCTGCATTTCCCTGAGAAGGAGTCATTAGGAGTTGGGGGACTGACTTAGTCTCCTGCACAAGCCTCTACTCTAGTTCACAGGAGGAACTCAAGAACTTGTCCAGGATTTTAGACATCTCTTCCCACTGGCATACTAATAACTGAGGGCAATGATTTTATCAGGAGACAAGTCATAATGAAAAAAGAGAACATTTGAAAGAACAGCAAAAACAATATCATATCTGTGACAAATATCTTGAATACTCTAGAGCAAGGACTTCCAGGATCCAGGATTTATTTCTTGACCACAGGAGTTCTCTAAGTCAATCCATTTTCCCAAAAGCTCTCTACGTACTTGTCAGAGAGAATTTGCGTTCTCGATTTTGGGAAGGGGTATTTTGTATCACCTTTTCTTACATTATTATCTTAGTAAATACACTTTTCTGAAAACTGTCTTGCTTACTAATTTATTTCAACTGATAAAAATGAGGAAGAAACAAAATGGAGGGAGTGACTGAGCTCAAACTCTTAAAAAAGATACATTCAATGCTCAGGGATACCCTTAACACCCTGTGGAACTATGTAGCCAGTTTACCCTGAGATTTATGTATTTGAGAGTTGGGATAACTCCCTACTCTCCAAATCTATAAGTACAGCACCAGTAGCATTACAGGGTCATAATAATCAGCATAGGAAAGAATTTTAGAAATCATTATTTTTTTGTGGATAATTGACATGGATGACCACACAATATTTCTGTATAAATGAAATCAGATACTTGGAAATTGGAATGTTCCTCCAAGAAGAGAATAAAATGTTAGCACAATCAAAGAGGCAATGCAATTGAGCTTTAGAAGCAGGGAGGCAGAAACTTCTGCTGCCAGTAGCTACAAAGAAAACAATAATCTCTCTCACTTTGAAATTCCCCCATAGTTAGAGTATAAAAACAATGGGAACCCAGAGTTTTGGACTGATATTCTTTCAATTGGCATTTATATTTCTTGATATAGAATTGTGAGCATTGGTAAAAAGGCAAGAATCAAAAACAGATGAGACATTTATATACTAGAACAGGATGACTATAAAAATCTGGTTATCTGTGTAGTTTTTACTTTGTGACTCTTTCCTTATGTTTTTATGTATCCTTTGTGAAAGTTTATACATTATACCTTTTTGTAAAATACCTGATGTCTTGGGCAAGGAATATCTCAAATAACTGGGTAACAATATTTCTGAGTTTAATGTTCAGGAGTTGCTTGGCAGCTTTCTCTGGGCATGCCTGTCCCAGAGGTTAAGAGACAATCAATAGTCAAGAGAAGCCAAAAATAAAGCTACCAAAGCATATTGAGAGGTTTTTGATAGATCAACATGTTTGAGAGAGAGAGAGCATAGTGCAGTAAGGTATTTTTCCTCTCAGATTCTCCCAGTCTCCAGTGATATTTCCAAAGGCTTTTTATTGTTTCCTACAATCAGTCTTAATTACAGCCTCTCCCTATGGTCCTGCATATCCTTACTCAGCTTCTCAGTGTGCTGACTCAGCAGGAAGTGATCTCATCAACTCTGTGGGAAGTTCCTATATTGTAATAGAGAAAACAGAATCCAAAATAAATCAGTTAAAATATAGTCCTCATCAGCAAGAATAGAAGCATCAGTAGTAGCCAGTAGTAGTGTGGCAGGGCATTCTTAATGGGGAAGTTAATCAATTTTCATGTTGGGAAGGATAGATTGGCATACATAGAATAGACAATTAGAATTTAATTGAGTATGTTTTATTTTTGGCTATTTTTGTGCTTTAATAATGATATAATATAAAATTAAATGCCATTGCTTCCTAATTCTAAGAATATTCAAATCAATGTTTTATTATGAAAAGACTAAACATAACCTTTCTTTTTTTATACATCTTCTTGAATTGAATTTTGTTAAAAAAAAAAGGGACTTTCCTTTTTTTTCCATTGAGAAATATTTCACTAAGAAAGCTATTATTTGCCTGTTTTTTAAAAGAAAATTCTTTTTAGAATTGAACTATATGCCTAATGTTTCTCCTTTTCTCTTGGAATCTCTCCCTCTCTCTTTCTCTTTCTTTCCCTCATGGAGAGCTATTCTGAAATAATCATGGAACAAACCAGTCTTTATTAACTCCTAGCACCTAACATTGCGCTAAAAAATTAAGCCTATCAAAACAAATAGTAACTAAATTATTTATTTTCTTCTCATTACTCTCAACTATTTTGTCTTTAAGTTTTCGTAGCATTTTTTCTTATTCTGAAATTTGTCTTGATCATGAATACCTATATAGTATAGAAATTCTCTGAGATTTTTCTTTAGTTATAGTTTGTTTCCTAGAGTCATTGTTTTCTGAACTGAGAAAGAGGAAAAAATATAATCATCTGCTATTGCATGTATGCTAGGTAGTGCAGTTGATAGAGCACTGACTTAGTCTAGAGGACAGGAGTTTGAAACCAGTCTAAGACACTTGCCACTTACTAACTGTGGGACTGGGCAAGTCATTTAACCCTGATTGCCTTGCATCCAAGACCATCTCCAGTCATCCTGATTTATATCTGGCCATTGGATCCAGATGACTCTGGAGGAGAAAGTGAGGCTGGTGACTTAGCACAGCACCCCCTCACTCAAAGCCAATTCATGTGTTTGATATGGCATCACCTCCCTGATGGTATGGTCTTCTTTGAGAATAAAAGACAAATATCAGCAGCAAAAACATTTAAACTGATGAAATAGAAGTAAATTTTGAACATAACTATGTCATCATCCCCCATTGAGATGCCATAACATGCATAGCTATTGAATAAGAAGGTACCCCATGGCCTGGTTGACATAGTAAGAATTTAACTAGGTAGGATCAGAAAAAGGCATGGGTTTTGGAATGGGATTCAAGAAAAAATATGATTATAAACTAGGCCAGAGGAAGAGTCCAGAATCCAGCCTCAAGCCATTTAGACCCAATTTTTGCAATTGCCCCAATGACACCTGACCATCCAAGATGTGGGGATAAAGGAAATCTCCTAGGGAAGGAGGAGGAGAAATCCGCTCTTCTCATCTGGTGAGACCATCACCTAATATTGGATACTATTGATGGGACCTTGAAATAGTCTTTCTAGAAAGGAGGAATAAAAGAAAAAAGTGGTGAAGGGAAGGAAAGAAAAGATAGTCTTTCTTCTGATTACAACTGGTCTTGTTCTGATTTTGAATCAGGTGTCACTAATTCCTATATTCTTTGATTCTCAAGAAAGTTGTGATTATCAATATTGTACTCTGAGAGTGTGCATTCTTTGATGGATACTGAATCTGCAACCCCCTCATAATTCTTACTTAAATATCTTCAGTGAAGAATACTAAGCAGATATTTCAATTCAATATAAATTGCCTAGTCCAAACAATTTAACTTTTATTTTTAAAATCACAGTAACATAAAATGTTAGTACTTTAACAAAAACTATTATTTTTCTTCAGAAATTTCATATTTTGAAAGGATGTTATTTGGTGCAAGAATAAAATAATTTTTTAAAAAATCTAATTGAATGAATTTAAATATATTTTTACTAAGTACCAGGAATGATACCTAACTTCAGAGATATAAATACAAAAGCATAAAAGTGTGTCTAATGTAAGACATGCTAAGGAGTTACATTTTTGACCAGAACCTTAAAGGAACAGAGATTGAGAGCACTTATAGAGAACAGAGCACTTAGAGTGCTAGGAGAATTACTTGATATAAGCAGTTAATTAGTTGTTTTCATTTTGTTACACATCCATATTTCATACTATTCAAAACATCTGACATGAATAAATGAAGGACTCAGATGATTTCAGATGATTAAATTGTGTGCCATATTCATGTTTCTTTATTCTCTTCTGTTGTATTTTTAATTCTATATTTTTGAAGAATTACTCAGGGAAAATGTAAACATTGAAGTTCTAAAAGGACATTTCAATAGGTTATAAAGATACTGAAGAAATTGCTGGTTTATGTGTGTGTGGTGATGATTTTTAAAGATGTTAAAAGTTCTAAGTTTTATTATATAATATATTTATTATTTATTTATGTATATTTATTATATAAAGCCAAATCAACATTTGACTTTATCCCAGCAAAGTTGTATGTACTCACACTAATGAATTGTTCTTCATTGATGCATCATTTCCAGTTTATATAACATTGATTCAATAACTCTTTCAGAGCTAGAAGTAATAGTGGGTAGGGGCATGATGCTGTTTTGTGAGTACCAACATGAGTATATGATTGAAAGATAATCTGGAAGCAATAGTGTAGTGAGCATTGGAACATGGAGTAAAGATTGACTAGTAATAACAAATATTGAAGACTTGCCAAACAGAAGTCAAGGGTGTAAGGTGAAATTCCTTCTCAGAGCACCATCTAGAGTATAGATCTATGGCAGGAAGATTTCTAGGGATCAAGATTGGTAGAGGTATGGGAAAATTTTTCCCTAGAAATAATGATTTAGATATCATAAAATAACTGCTACTCAGAATGAAAAGGGACCTTAGAAACCATGATGGCCAACCTACACTTTCTTGAGAATTGTCTCTAAAATATTCCTATCAAGTAATGATCCAGTCTGCAACTGAAGAGGGAGGGAATCATTCTTATTTTATTTTAATTAATTTATTTTTTACTTCTCAGGTAGGTTCATTATATGAAGAGGAAGCATATATTCAGAAAAAAGGATCATATCATAAGCAAATGAAATCAACACAGATTTTGAAAACAAAAATTTGCTCCTCTTCAGCATCCACTCATTACATCTTATCATTCCTGGTTGGCCAAATAGAATAAGCTTAACCCCTCTTTCACATAGCAACAGTACATATATTTGAAAACAACCATAGTGCCCCTCCCTATGTAGTCTTGACTAAACATTTGTATTTCTTTCATCTCACTTTCTCCTTTTTTATATTTAGTTTTTATTTTGCCTGTGGGACATGCAAAAATGAGATTTTCTGAATATGAAGTAGGAAATGTAAAGAGAATTATATATGTAACAATCTCTTTGCCATATTGATTGTCTTTATTAAAGTTTGCATAAATTCACATACTAGTTTCAAAACTTTCCTGCTTGTCTTGGTTTTCTTTGGAATTTCATGCTTTTCTCCTTTGTATTGTTTTAAAATGTTTCAATGGTTTTCCTCTTTTTTTTGAGAGTAACAGTTTCACTACTTGCCCAATCCTATTCCCCCTGCAAAAACCAAAATGAAACAACAAAAAATAAAAAATAAAAATTGAAAAGAACCCTGAATGTAACACATGATTGGCAGATGCTCAAATTACTTAATATGGTGACACCCATATAGAAGACTACAGGTATCTCGTTCTGAGAGAAAAAATTCTTTATTTCTCTTCCACATGAATGAGAACAACATCTTTTCAATGACTGTGTCCAAGAATGAGCAATGTCCTTAAACAACTTGAACAAGATCATAGCTATGTCTTGCCCTCATTCTCTATTTGTCTTTAACATCTAAAGTGAAGGTCTGGTTTTCCTATTGCATAGGCATCTTGCACTAAGTTGGGTGGGGAAAGGATCACCCTTCTCTTCTTCAGTTTTTTGGCATCAGAAATGGACTTGGTATTTTATTTTGTTTCATTTATGCTTTGCAATTCTCCCATAAGCAGTGGAGTCTGGAAATTCAGGAATTTAAGTAATGGAGACCTTGTAACCATGACTAGGATTGATATTACTGTCAGTCCAGCAGGGAAAACCTGAGCAATTATGTTGCAAACTTAGGGAGGTTTGGGACTTATCAGCACTTCGTGGTACTATCCCTAATAGGAATTGGGTTAAAAATATGTATCTAAACCCCCTCCCCCTGTAGGAACTGAAGTGCTATAAGGAGGATTACATCCCTGACATTTTGGAGAATATTTGTAAGTTTGTTTGTACTTTTAAAGTAAATTTTCTTTCATAAAAATCCAATTCTTGAGTGATCAAAGGAACTAGGGTATTTGGACTCCTGAAGTTAGGGAAATATAATTGGTGAGGGCTTGAGTCAATGGCAGAGACCAGATATTCAACAAACACATTAAGTTCATTAGAGAATGCAAGAAGAAAGATAACTTTAACATACATGATCTTTAGACAGTGGGAGCTAGGGTAGTAGAGTAGGATCATTTAAGTTTGTCAAGTAAGTCAATCCACTACATGGGAATGATGAAAAACGTCTCTCTTCTTCAAAATTTGAGTTTATTAGGCTCTCAATTATCAGATCCCTTTGATATTTAGTTGATAATTGCTCTGATCAAGTTTATAAGTAATTTAAAATTGCTTTCCTTTATAATTTTGCTAACATTATATAAATTGCTTTCCTGATCCTACTCAATAAATAATAAATGCTTATTGCCATTTCTTATTTCACTCTACATGAGTTTTATACCTTATGGATTATTTTAAACAATTTTTCATCATTTCTTATTATGTTAATATATCACAATTTCTTTTTTCCATTTATTTATTTATTATTTACTTTCCTGTAGTCAATCTATTTTTTTGTTTATGTATTTTATATTATTACAATAATCTTGTTCTGAGAAAGGATGAGGAAACTCAAGAATAGGGAGAGAGGAAAAGAAAAGGGTACTTCAATCTGTGTTCGGATTCCAATAGTTCTGTCTCTGGGATGAGTTGCCTTCCCCATCATAGCCACCATAGAAGTTGCTTCAATATTTTTCCCAAAGTTGTTATCACTAACTGTATTTCTGTTCAATTTATTCCTCCCTACTTTCATCTATTCCACTCTTTCTCCTTTCACTCTGTCCCTCTTCAGAAGTGTGTTGCATCTGAGTTCCCTCTCCAATGATCAACCTTCTCTTCTATCACCTACTCCCCCCTTCCCTCACCCTGTTCCCCCTTATCCCATCCCTTTCCTCTCATTTTTCTCTAGGGGAAGATAGATTTCTATACCCTATTAAGTATGCATGTTATTTCCTCTCTGAGCTATTTCTGATGAGAATGAAGGCTTACTCATTCCCCCTCACCTTCCCCCCATTCCATTCCATTGTAAAAGCTCTTTCTTGACTCTTAAGTAAAATATCTTAGCCCCTTCTTCCTCTCCTTTCTCTTCCTCCCAGTACTTTCCTTTATCTCCCATTGACTCCATCTTTTTTATTATATTATACCATTATATTCAGCTCCTTCCTGTGCATTGTCTATATGTGCTCCTTCTAACTACTCTTATGAATGATAAAGTTCATGTGTTATCAGTATCTTTTTTTTCCCATGCATAAATACAAGCAGTTCAACATTAAATTTCTCATAATTAGCCCTTCCTGTCCACCTGTGGTTCAGTCCTATACTTGGAGATCAAACTTTTTGTTCACCTCTGGTTGTTTCAGTAGGAAAGTTTGAAAGTCCCCTGTTTCATTGAAAGTCCATCTTTTCCCTTGAAAGAGGATGTTCAGTTTTGCTGAGTAGTTGATTCTCGGTTGTAAACCAAGATCTTTTGCCTTCCGGAATATCATATTCCAAACCCTATGACTCCTTAATGTAGATGCTGCCAGATCCTGTGTAATCTTGATTATAGAACCATGGTAGTTGAATTGCTTGTTTCTGGCAGGTTTTAGTATTTTCTCTTTGACTACGGAGTTTTGGAGTTTGACTATAATGTACTTTAAGGATCTTTTAGGATTTCTTTCAAGGAGGTGATAGGTAAATTCCCTCAATTTCTATTTTACCCTCTGCTTCTAGGATCTCAGGGAAATTTTGCTGTATTATTTCTTGAAAAAATGAAGTCTAGGCTCTTTTCCTGGCCATGGCATTCAGGGAGTCCAATAATTTTTAAATTATCTGTTCTGGATATGTTTTCAAGGTCAATTGTTTTTCCAATGAGATATTTCACATTTTCTTCTAATTTATTTTGGTACAATTTTATTTCTTCCTGAGTTCTCACAAAGTCATCAGCTTCCTTTAGTTCCATTCTGCATTTGAAAGAGTTATTTTCTTCAGAGAATTTTTTTATTTCCTTTTCCAGATGGACAATTCTGCTTTTTAAAGCATTCTACTCTGCATATGCCTTTTATGTTACTTTATCCATTTGGCCTAAACTATTGTTTAGCATATTATTTTCTTCAATATTTTTTATTTCTTTCACCAAGCTGCTGATTTGGTTTTCATGATTTATCTGCATTGCTCACATTTCTCCTCCCAATTTTTCCTCTACCTCCCTTAATTTCTTTTCAAAGTCTTTTGTGAGCACATCCATAGCCTGAGCCAATTTTCTAGTTCTCTTTGAGGTTTTAGATACAGAAGCTCACATTTTGTCATCATCTGAATATGTATTTTGATTCTCCATGGGGCCAAAATAATTTTCTATGGTCAGATTCTTACTTTTCTGTTGTTTCTCATTTCCCCAGCCTATGATGATTTAGCACACTTCCAAGGCTTTGGGGGGGGGGGTTGGGGACAACCCATAGGGATCTTAATTACTCCAAGGACTTAGGAGAGACTCTAACTGATCTCTTGCCTGTGTTCATGCCCTCCTCTCTGCCCTGTAGCTGTGAGGATGGTCCCTGCCCGGTTATGGTGGTGTTTTGGGGGCCCAGACTGAAACCTGGATCTGATTGTGGGAAAACAGCTGAGTCCTGCCCCAGGGAGGGCAGAGAGACCTCTGCAGTCT
This sequence comes from Macrotis lagotis, assembly GCF_037893015.1. NCBI lineage: Eukaryota > Metazoa > Chordata > Mammalia > Peramelemorphia > Peramelidae > Macrotis > Macrotis lagotis. Next base: position 215,521,137 of record NC_133658.1, on the reverse strand, counting down.
CCTCTGACCCCATTACCATCTATGGACTGAGAGCTCTGGATGTGTTGGGTGACTCTGCTGACTTCCACCACAGGTTCTCACTACAGGGCTGTTCTGAGGCTGCAGTTCTGCTCCACACTAACTCTGGTGCAGCACAGTTCTCTCACCACCCCTTCCAGGTATTCACAATGATTAAACTACCCCCTCTGTCACAGACCTAGGTGCTGAGCCAACTAGCCTGGCTGTGCTGCCCTGGCAATGGGGCTGTGCTGTGGCTTTTTCCAACCCCTGATCTGGTGGAACAGACCTTTCCCAGAGATCTTCCCAGAGGTCTTGGACTGGGAAATTGTATTACTCAGTGTTTCTGTTGGTTCTGCCCCTATAGATTTTGACTAAAGTCATAACTTTGATGACTTTTGGAGTCTTTTGGGGAATGATTTTCTGGGAATTCCTGCCTTCATGTGGCCATCTTGGCTCTGCCTCATCACAATTTCTTATGATATTCACTAATTGATAGATAACCTCTCAATTTTCAGATTTTTCCTCCCCCCTTCACTTCCTTTTTCACCTCCCCAACTCCTTCTCCTCCTCCACTTCCTTTTTTAACTTCCTCTGTTCTTTCCCATTTCCCTTCCTCTTTCTCCCTCTTTTTTTCCTTTACCTTTTTTTTTACTTTCTCTTTCTCCCATTCTTTTCAGGATGAGGAAATTTATTTTAATTTCTACTATTTTACTCCAATTAAAAGCTTCCTGCTTAATATTTCTCCCCCAACTCCCCCCTTCCTATCTATTTCTCTGTTTGTTGATATATTCCTACCAGTAATGTCTAGTTGTATATATATCTGTGTGTATATGTGAATGTAGGTGTGCATGTGGATACAATGCCTGTGTTTCAATAGTTCAGATAGGAGTGATATTCTTCTGCTGTCTACTTTCTTAACTTATTCATTCCAATTTATATATTGTTCTCTCACAGCCTAATAATGAGAAATGGTAAATTCCATTGTCTTCTTCCTTCTTTTTTATTAGTATATTACTTTTACCTTTCATTCTCCTTCTACCTCTCTTAAAATTCTTAGCACAGAATAAAATTCATCCCCCTAGGTTATCTGTTCTTATTCATTATTCTTCTCAATATCCTTTGTTTTGAGTAAGTTTCTTCAACTATGAAGTGACAGTTACATCCTGCCTCTTTTTAAATTTTACCACCATTAGAATGTTAGTCCATCATCATTTTACTGACATTTTTATTTGCTCAAATAAATTTGCCTTTATATTTTTTTAGAATCTTTTGTTTACATTTCAGTATTCTCACTCATCCTTTGTTTTTTCATTAGGAATTAATGGAAGACCTGTATTTCATTAAAAGTTCCACTTGCCCTATAGGGTTATACTCAGTTTTACAGTATAAGTTATTTTTGGTTATAAAGCTGTGTTTTGACTTTTTAAAAGTTGTATTGCAAGATCTTTTTTCATTTATAGTAGAAGCTGCCAGTTGTATCATAGTGACTGGAAGTGTGATACCTGAACTCTTCCTTTCCAGATATTTGTAGCAATTTTTTCATTTTTATCTGGAAACTTTGAATTTTGGCTATAAAATTCCTGGGACTTTTTGTTTTTGTGGTTTTATTCAGAATATAAATAGTTTATTATTTTTATTTTGATATCTCTTCTCAATTCCAATCTAATTGATCTGAGTAATTTTAATTTATGATTTCTTAAAATATAGTTTAAAGACTTTTGTAGTCATGATCTTTGTAGTCATCCTCAGATCCTCTTTGCTTCATTTGTTTTATATACCAGATGTTTATAAAAGATATCTTACAGTTACATCCTCCCCCTTTTAAAATTTTTTTTGTAGTATTTGCAACTGTTTTATATAATTAACTATTTCTGTTTAGTCCAGTTGAACTTTTCAGAGAGTTCATTCCTTGGATCAAATTTGACATACCTATTCTAAACTACTTATTTAATTTCTAATGCTTTTCTCCATACTTTTTCATGTATTTTCTCTTGCTTCATATTTAATAGATGATAATAATAACTGGAATTTATATAGTAACTATTATTCAATAGGAGCTTACTAAGTACCTTATAATTATTATATCATTTTATTTTTACAACAATTCTGGGAGGTATGATATGTTATTATCCCCACTTTTAATTGAAGAAACATGCAAATAAGTGAAATGTCTTGCACGACCACACAGACTATAAGTGGCAGAGGCAGGATTTGAACACAAATCTTCCTGACTTCAGGCTCAGGATTCTGTCTACCCTGTCTAGGTTATCATATAGTCTTTACTGAAAATATATTTTTGGAAGACTTCTGGGTAGAGCCAAGGAGATGACACAAAGATAGGAAGTTCCACAAGCTTTTCCCAAAACAACATTGAATAGGGCCTCTAAACAGATCTTACACAACAGAAATCACCAAAACCACAATAAAACAGTAAAACAACATTTCAGTGAGATATTTTGGAGGAACTTCAGGAAAAGGTCTATTGTGGTTACAAGTAGAGTATATCCCAGTATAGGTGGGAGAGTTGAGAAACCAATGAGAGGCTTTTAGTTACAGTTCAGTCCACATCTGGATACAACTCTGCCAAGCAGTAAGGGTCCCAATCAAAAAATGTTCTGACCATTGATAGCTACTATTCTGATAGGAGTGATTAAAAACCCCATTTCAGAAGAGAAAAACTGACAAAATGCATACGTGTAAGGCCTCTAATGAAGAGATGAACTAGTCTCAATTCCGAAAAGACCTCTTGGAAGATCTCAAAAAAGATTTTAAAACTCAAAGAAGAGAGGAAGAAGAAAAGTGAAGAGAAGAAATGAGAGTCATGCAGGAGAATTATGAAAAATTTACTGAAGAAAAACAATAATTTTTGAATTTAAAATTTATCAGCTGGAAAATAAAATTAACCAAATGGAAAAGGAAACAAAAATCTTACTGAAGAAAATAAAATCTTAAAAACAAGATTTGGACAAATGGAAATGAATGATTCTGTGAGATGCCAAGAATCCATCAAACAAAACCAAAAGGAAAAAAAAAAACAGCAGAAAATGTAAAGTACTACTTAGGAAAAATGCCTAACCTGGAAAATAGTTTCAGGAGAGATAATTTATGAATTGTTGGTCTAACCTGAAAATCAGGATCAGAAAGAGTCTGGTTAATATACTGAAGGAAAATATCATGGAAAGCTTTCCTAATATTCTAGAACAAGAAGATAAAATAGTCCTTGAAAAAATCCATCTATTATCCCCAGGAAAGAATTCACAAAATAAAATCTCCAAGGAATATTGCAGCTAAATTTCAGAACTATCTGCTAAGGAAAAAATATTGCAAGCAAGCAAAAAAGAAGCAATTTAAATACCAGGTAACCACAGTTAGGATTATGCAGGATTTATCAACTTAACATTAAAGGATCAGAGAACTTGGAATATGATATTCCAGGAGCTTGGATTACGACCAAGAATCAACTACCCTGAAAAAAGGAAAAAGATAGTTTTTTTCAATGAAACAGACTAAATTACCTGATTAAAAGAACAAAACTGAACAGAAAATTTAATCTTCAAATATATGATTCAAGAGATACATTAAAGGGTATATAGAAGAGAGGGGAATGTTAGTTAACTCTTAAGAATTGTATTTCTCTTAGGACAATTGAAACAAACTTTCTTAGACAAAGAGTGTGGGTATAAATTGACTTTGATGTAATCAAACTTTTAGATCCTGCGTGATTTTACTTTACATGATATTTTAGGTCATGAGGATTTTATTTTTATAAAGGGTACTTGGAAATTGGGTGTGGTATAAACTGATTTTAATCTGAGGATTCTTCTAGCTCTTGAGAATTGTATTTCTAATGAGGGGAGTTTACTTGGACAGAAGTTATGAGTATGAAATGACTATAAAGTAATGTTGCTTATAAATCACTCAATCAATCTACCCTTGAGAATTGTACTTCTATGAGGACAGCTAAAAGGAGTATATTTTGATAGAGCCTGTGGGTACAAGACATGTTTGAAACTATCAAGACATGAAAAGAAGGATTGACAAGGACAAAGCAAGACATTAGGGAATAAATAATACTACATGAAGAGGAATAAAAATTTATTAAAGTAGAGGGAAATAAGGAAGGGTTTGGGTACTGAATAAACCACTCTCAATAGGATTGACCCAAAGAAGGAATAACAAACATTCCCAACTTGGTTTAAAAATTTATCCTACCCTACAGGGAAATAGAGGGGAATGGAAAAGAAAGGGAAGAAAATACTGATAAAACAGAGATCAAAAGTAAAGTTCAAATAAAAGTTAAAATGAAAAGTAAAAGGGAAAAGGGAAAAGGAAAGGAGAAAATCCTGATGGAAAGCCTGATCTAGAGGGGGGCAATCAGAAACAAAACATTGGTCAGGAGGGATAAGGGAAAGGAAAGACAAAAGTATGAATAGGAGAAGATAATATGGAGGGGAATACAGTTAATAATCATAACTGCAAATGTGAATTGGACATTTTTCCTTTTTTACCAATGGTTTTCCCCTTAGTTTTAATTTCTCTTTCACAACATGACTACTATGGAAATATGTTAAACATGAGTGTACATTATAACTTTTACCAGATTGCTCACTGCCATGAGGAGGGGGAAGGGAAGATTAGTGTGACAGAAAAATGTGAAACTCATAAACTTGCAGATGGATGAATGCTGAAAGGTATCTTTGCATGTAATTGGAAAAATAAAATGACATTAAAAAAAAAGAAATCATGAAGGATGGGACTTCAGAAATGCCTGGAAAGGCTTGCCTGAACTGATGCTGAATGAAGTGAGCAGAAGAACTCTGTAAACACTAACAGCAACATTGTATGATGAACAGCTATGATGGACTTTCAGCAGTACAATTATCAAGTATAATTCTAAAGGACATTTGATGGAAAATACCATCTAAAACCTGAGATAGAACCATGAAGTCTGAATGAAGACCAAAGCTTACTATTTTCAATTTTTTAAATTTGTTTTAGGTATTATGTTTTTTCCCCTTCTCATGCTTTCCCTCCTTTATAATTTGATTGTTTCACAACATGATTCATATGGATATGTTTAACATAGTTATATGTGTATAAAAATCAATTTTTCCTTTGAGTAGTTTTTTTATTAAATTTATTTTTTTTAATTTTCATCCCTTTGTACATGCCTATTTACAAGCTACAAAATTTCCCTCCACCCTTCCTTCCCACCCCCTCCCTTCAGGTTAACATTTTACATACATATTTTGTTAAGCACATTTACAAATTATTAAGTTTTGGCTTGAGGATTTAGGATTAAGGGAAAGAGATATATAAGAGATAATTTTTATAAAGTATTCATCAGATTTGGTAGGATTGGCTTTTTTTTCCCCTTTGTGTTTTTGGTGTGTTCCGGTGTGTGTTTTGTTTTGTTTTTCTTCCTCTTCTTAGAGATAATACAGACAATTATCAGTCTAATACAATTGCCCTAGCTCTCTGGACTGTCGAGAGGAGTTGCTTCCATCAAGGTTGTTCATCTCACAATATTGTTGTTGACATGTACATTGTTCTGTTGGCTCTACTGCCTTCTCTCAGTATCAAATCCCATAAGTCATTGCATGCTTCTCTGGAGTTTGACCATGTATGATTTCTTATAAAACAATAATATTCCATAGTATTCATGTATCATAACTTGTTTAGCCATTCCCCAACTGATGGGCATTTGAATAGATATTAAGGAGTTACTCCTTACTTTCATATTTGATTTTTGAGTATTCTTGGAAATATAAACATTTTTATAGTGGTCTATGTCTTATTTAGTTACTTATTTCCCTGGTATTAATTACTGAATTATGACTGGACTTTGTTTTTGGGTCATTTATTCAATATTGCTTGGTTTTGACTAAGATAACTTGGGTTCTTAAAGGGACCTCCATAGCTTGACTTTTTCTCAGATTCTGAATACTAGGTGGTCAGGATCCTATCTAGCATCTCAAAATAGATTGCTGAAGAGGAGCCAAGATGATAAAGTAGACACAGCAACCCAGCAAAAGCTCTTCCAAGATTCTCTTCCAAACAATTTTAGAATAAAATCTCAAACTCAATTTTAGAACCCCAATCCAGCAAAAATTTAGAGTGACACATTTTTTTTTCCCTAGCCTAAGACATCTTTGGAATTGGATAAGAGAGAGTTGTAATACCATGGTAGCAAATGAAGTAGCAATTGTTCATGAAGGCAACTGAAATAGTGGCAAGCAGTTCTCAATTCAGAAGAGTAAGAGGGTGAACTTGCTAGAAAGGGATTACAAGATAAATATTGCTAGCAATGGGGGTACCTGACAGTGACTGCACATAAGCAGTTTTGAGTGTCATTTTAAAGGCAGAGACAAGAGCCCCCTGTCAGTCAAGGGGAACAAGTCCTCAGTTCTGTGGCAGAAAGGAGCACTAGTTCTTGTAGCTAGAGAGGATTATGGACTTATTCCAGGTAAAGAGTAGAATGAAGATCAGGAGAACAGTAACTTTACCTTTACCTAGATCACACAACCTGTGAAGCAACTCTGAAAACAAGATGAAAAAGCTTGAAGTTTGAGACAGTATTTTCTGCTCAGGTGAGCAGTCAAAGTCAAAGTCAAGAAATGGATTGGAAAATAAGCAAACAGCAAAAAAGAAGTATTTGACCATAAAAAGGTACTACAATGACAGGAAATATCAAGATACAAAATCAGGAGGTGACAACACTATAGAAACAGTTACAAAGCCTCAAAGAAAAATGCCAAATATACACAAGATCAAAAAAGATACCTAGAAGAGTTAAAGAAAAATATAAGAATGGCAGAGGGGAAAAGAGAAAAAAAAAGAAATGAGAGTAATGCAAGAAAATTTATGAAAAAAGAAGTATCAAATTAAAAAAAAAACACCTTAAAATCAAAATTGACTTGATGATCAAAGAGGCATACTACTTTACTGAAGAAAAGAATTTCTTAAAAAGCAAAAATAGGTCAAATGGAAAAGGGAAAAATGGCTCAAGAAAAGAACTACTTAAAAAAGTATAATTAGTTTAATGCAAAAGGAGATACAAAAACGCACTGAAGAAAATAATTCTTTAAAAATTAGAACTGAGCAAGTGGAAGTTAATTATTTTTATGAGATATTAAGTAATAATAAAACAAAAAAATGTAAACATAGAAGATAATGTGAAATAGTAATTTGAAAAAAAACCCGACCTGTACCTAATAAAAATAAAATACCATGATAAAAATAAATTTCCTATATATCATTTTTAAATAAATTGTCAAGGGAAGATACCCTTACCTTCTAGAACAAGACTGTCAATAAAAATTGAAAGAATCTATTATTGATCACATCCTGAAAGAGATAAAAAAATGGTAACTCTCAGAAATATTACAACTACATTCCAGAACTCTCAGATCAAGGAGAAAAATATTACAATAAGCCATAAAGAAAGCATTAAAAAATTGTGGAACCATAGTCAGGATCACACAAGATTTAGAAACTTTCACATTAAAGCAGTGCAGGGTTGGAATCTGATATTCACTAAGGCAAAGGATCTAGGATTACAATTAAGAATAACAAAAATGAATATAATACTTCAAGGGCAAAATGGATATTTAATGAAATAGGAGACTTTCAAGTATTCTTGTTGAAAATATCAGAACTGGTGGGTGGCTAGGTGGTGCAGTGAACAGAGCACCGGCCCTGGAGTCAGGAGTACCTGAGTTCAAATCCGGCCTCAGACACTTAATAATTACCTAAATGTGCAGGCCTTGGGCAAGCCACTTAACCCCATTTGCCTTGCAAAAACCTAAAAAAAAATACCTTAACTGAATAGAAAATTTGACATTCAAACACAAAGACACCATAGAAGCATAAAAAGGTAAACATGAAACAGAAATGATAAAGGACTTAATAGAATTAAACTATATAGGAAGATATCTATATTGATAGAAGGCATAAGTGTGAGCTGATTATGTTGGGATGATTTAAAAAATATTAAAAGGAATAGCAAAAGAAAAGGAGTAGAAAGCAAAAGGGGCGACATAAATAAGACAGTAGTCAGAATAGATTTTTGAAGAAGAACAGGATTAAAAAAAGAGAAGGAAAAAGAAGAAAATAGAATAAAAGGAAATATGTAACTTTAATCATAATTATAGATGTGAATGGGTTGAGCTTATGTATAAAATGGAAGCAGATAGAATGAATTAGAAACTGGAATCCAACAATATCTTTGCAAGAGATACTTAAAACAGAAAGATGCAAACACAGAGTAAAAATAAGAACTGGAATAAATTATATTAAGTTTCAGTTGAAGTAGAAAAGACAAGGGTAGCAATCAAGAACTCAGACTAAGCAAAAGCAAAAGTGAACCCAATTGAAAGAGATAATGATGGAAACTACATTTGGCTAATATGTATTATTAACAAAGAAGCAATAGAAAAAAAATTTATTGCAAGTTTCTCTGTTAAAGATAAAGGCCTCATTTCTCAAATATAAATATAATTGACTTAAATTTATAAAAACAAGATCCATTCTTCAATTAATCAATGGACAAAAGATATGAACAGTTTTCAGAAGATGAAATCAAAGCTATCTATAGGCATATAAAAATGCTCTTAATTACTACTAATTAAAGAAATTCTAATTAAAACAATTCTGAGATACCATTTCACACATTTGAGAAATAATAAATGTTGGAGGTAAGGAAGGAAAATAAGTACACTAATGAATTGTTGATGGAGTTGCGAATGGATCCAACCATTCTGGAGACCAATTGGAAACTATGTCCAAATGGGCAATATAACTATGTATACCCATTCAGCCAGACTTTTAGTTTATGTACTCTGAAGTGATCAAAGAAAAAGTGGAAAGATCTATGCCTGAAGGGTAACAAAAATGTGCATACCCTTTGATCCAGCAATACCACTACTGGGTCTATTCCCTGAAGAGATGATGAAAAAGGGTAAAAATATCACTTGTACAAAAATATTCATAGCAGCCTTGTTTTTGGTGGCAAAGAATTGAAAATCAAGTAACTGTCCTTCAATTGAGGAATGGCTTAGCAAACTGCGGTATATGTGTGTCATGGAACATTATTTTTCTATTAGAAACCAGGAGGGAGGGATGGGAATTCAGGGAAGCCTGGAGGGATTTGCATGAATTGATGCTGAGTGAGATAAGCAGAACCAGAAAAAAACATTGTGCACCCTAACAGCATCATGGGGGCAATGATCAACCTTGATGGACTCACTCATTCCATCAGTGCATCAGGGATAATTTGGGGCTGTCTACAATGGAGAATATCATCTGTATCCAGATAAAGAACCACAGAGTTTGAACAAAGTTCCAGGACTATTCCCTTTAATTCAGGGAAAAAAAAACCTGCTATCTTATTGTCTGATCTTGTTGTCTCTTGTATTTTATGTTTCTTCCTTAAGGATATGATTTCTCTCTCTTCACACTCAATTTGGATCAATGTACAACATGGAAACAATGTAAAGACTGACAAATTGCTTTCTGTGGGGGGGGTGGGGGAGGGAAGCAAGATTGGGAAAAATTTGTAAAACTCAAAAATAAATAAAATCTTTAATAAAAAAGAAATCATATATATATATATCTCAAAACTTTACAAAAATGTTTTCTGGAAACTATCTTTGCATGTAGTTGGGAAAAATAAATAAATAAAACATTTTGAACATGTGTTTTTTAATTGTATTTTTATTGATGTTTTACTTTCCCAAATATATGTCATAAAAGATTTTTTTTAACATCCATCCTTATGCCTATGGATATTTCTAAGTTACAAAATTTCCTTCCAGCCTCCCTTCGCACCCTTCTCCCCTCAGCAGCAAACAGTCAGATTAATATTGTACTTACACATTTGTGTTAAACATGTTTACAATTTAGCCACTTTTGGTATGAGGAATTAGGATTAAGCAAAAAAAATACATAAGATATTTTTTTAAAAAATGCCAATGAAGTGTTCCTCATATTCTGAAAATTTTTTTTCTTTTTTGTTTTCTTTTGTTTTGCTTTTCTTCCTCTTGATGGGGATAGCATTGTCCATAGCCAGTCTAAAACAGTTGTCCTAACTCTGAACTGCTGAGAGGAACTGCTTCCATTAAGGCTGAAAATCTCAAAGTGTTGTTGCTAATGTGTACATTGTTCTCTTGGTTCTGCTCCCTTTGTTCAGCATCAGTTCGTGTAAATTATTCCATGTTTCTCGAGTCCAACAATTTATGGTTTCTTATAGAACAATAATATTCCTTATTATTCATGTATCATTGTTGAGAGCTGCTCGAGGAAGTTTGGGCTTATAGGTCAGTTATGGCTAAGGAAACGCAAGCTGAAGGCTTTCTGTGGAACTCTACTGTGATAACACAACTGTGTCATTCATAACTTCACTTGGTGATAGCCCTGTATCTGAACTTCTTGACCTGGGTTATATCCTGCTAGGTTGCTTCCTGTCCAAGTTAGAGTTACATCATTGTTTTTATCCTGTATGCTAATTTTATGTTTTCTGCTATAAAGAACTGTCTGATACTATCAATAAATGGCTCTGTTAGTTGTCCTACTAGCATACCCTCCTGAGTCTAATTAATCCCTTGATGGACAGGGGAACTCAGTATACCATAACTTGTTTAGCTATTCCCCAGCTGATGGGCATCCCCCTCAATTTCCAATTCTTTGCCACTACAAAAAGAGCTGTTATGAATATTTTGAAGATGGGATATGGGCCTAGAGTTAGAAATGCTGTGTCAAAGGGAATGAAGAGGTTTTTTGGTTCTTTGGGAATAGTTCCATGTTGCTCTCCAGAATGGTTGGATCTGTTCACAACTCCACTAGCAATTGCATTTATGTCCCAATCCTCCCACAACCTCTCCAACATTGATTATTTCCCCTTTTTCTCATCTTAGCTAATCTGATAGGTGTAAGCTGATATCTCATAGTTGTTTCAATTTCCATTTCTCTAATCAATAATGATTCGGAACTTTTTTTATATGATTATATATAGCTTTAATTTTTTTTTTTCACTTCAAATGTGTCTATTCATATCCTTTAACCATTTATCAATCGGGGATGACTTGTAGCCTTATAAATTTGATGCAGTTCTCTATGTATTTTAAAAATGACACCTTTCTCAGAATTCCCAGTTGTGAAGTTTGTTTTCTGCTCTCCTAATTTTGGCATTCTAATTCTAATTTTATTAGTGCAAAACCTTTTTAATTTAATATAGTCAAAATCATTTATTTTACAGTTTATAATGTACTGTATTTATTGTTTGGTCATTAATTTATCCCCTTTCCATAGCTCAGATAGATAATTTCTCAGTCTATTAGTTTATTGGTTTATTAGGTCTATCTATGATATTGCCCTTTATGTCTAAATCCTGTACCAGTTTGACCTTATTTTGTTGTAGGATTTAAGATATGGGCCCATATCTAGTTTTGTCATATATTTTCTAGTTTTCCCAAAAATATTTGTCAAATGGTGAATTCTTATTCCAGAAGCTAATGTCTTTGGGTCTTTCAGACTGTTTCTTTTGCACCTAACCTAACCCACTGATCCATTACTCTATTTCTTAACCAGTACCAGGGAGTTTTGATGACTGCCATTTTAGAGTATAGTTTTAGATCTGGTAGAACTAGACCATCTTCCTTTATATTTTTTTTCCATCAGTTTCCTTCCTATTCTTTACCTTTTGTGCTCCAGATGAATTTTATTACTATTTTTTCTAGTTGGGTAAAATAATTATTTGGTAGTTTGATCGGTATGGAACTGAATAAGTAATTTAATTTGGGTAGAATTGTCATTTTTATTATATTAACTCAATCTAACCATGAGCAAATGATACTTTTCTAATTATTTAGATATGACTTTATTTTGGTTAAAAAGAATTATAAATGTGATAGCTTCAGGAAAAAAAAACACAGCAAGATCTATACATACTGATGAAAAAGAGATGTGAGCAGGAGGCCATTATACATAGTAAAAATAATATTGTTCTGGTGACAAACTGTTAAAAACTTAGTTACTCTGATGTATATAGTAATTCAATATGATTCCATAAGATTCAGGTTGAAAAATGTTATCTACCTTTAGAGAGATAGCTGAAGAACTCTGAGTGATATTTGAAGTATAATTTTCTTACTTTCATTGTTTTTCCAGCTTTTTGTGATATGACTAATATAGAAGTATGTTTTACATTATTTCATATATATATATATATATAATTGATATCATATTGCTTGTTTTCTCAGTGTGAGGGGGGTAGGAAGAAAATATTTGGATCTCAATTTTTTTTAAAGAATGTTAAAAAAATAAAGACCAAAAGTGAAACAAGCAAAAGATAAGTAAATCATATTTTACCTTAAAATATAATATATATATATATATATATGTTACTATTTTTTGAAATGTATACATAGTCCAAATGTTTTCAACCTCCCTTACTTCCTACAGGGGTTGTCATTAGAGTTTCTTCCATAGACTATGTTAGATATCACAAAAATTCTGACGATGTTTTTGGTGGGGGCCAATTGCTCTCACTTCCTCTGGATAGAAATTTTTACAAGTGATGAATGTCCCTAACCAATCTCTGGTGCTTCGAAGGTGACCAGACTGTTTGTCAAGGTGAGGTAGTTACCTTTTCTATTGTCCATAGGATTGGGAGACTATGTGTAAAGTGAGAAGTGTATGTAATTAGAATTAAGTCAGAGATGTGTATATATGGTTTTTCTTGTTAAACAAGCTCAACATAAAGTACAAAGAATATTTTTTATCTGTGAGTCACAAATACAAAGATATATTTTACTTTTCTCTCTTCCTCTTCTCCATCCATTTAGATTAAAAGCTCAAAACAAACAAAAACACCCCCATCATTCTCAGTCTGACATGTTCAGCTCAACCAGACCCAGATTCATTTCCAATAAAGGGACTGTTTGTGCTAAGAATAGCTTGCCCAACTGAAATTTTAATTTAAACTTTGGTCACAAGAGTCTGGACTTTTCCCTGAAGTAACCAAGCCTTGCTAACTTTTTTTTTTTTGTTTGTGCTAGTTGGGGGGAGCAAGGAAACCTGTATGACTCTAACATTGCCTCAGTCTCTCTTGGGATGTTCTGCATTGGAAAATGGAGTTCACAAAGCAAGCTTACGTTTCATTCATCTGCAGCTGCCACCTCTGACATATGGATGGGAGGCTGTAATAGCTGGAGGAAGTGAAATGTTACCTCCTACTAGGTGGCAATCTATCTTCAGTAAAGAGATATTGCAGCTCATAGATTATTGAAAACCCATGTTATTTCCTCAAAATTGGTGGAGACAGATGTAAAAAAAATCACATTCTTGAACTGAGTATATGTATGATGATACCATTGGTGCTTGGCTGCTACTTCAGGGACATACTGAATGAATTTCTCCACATTGCATGGACTAGGGAAGAGAAGAGAGTGAACTCAGGGTGAGAAATTGAAGAAAAAGATTTGTTATTAAGCTTCTATGGTTCAGAAATTTATTTAGTCTACAAATACATTAGAAAATTTTCTAATTTTTGAATGATTAAAAAAAGTTCTGCTTTATTATCCCCCCCAGTTTCTCCAAATGTTACAAATCCAAAGGTAAATTACTTGTCTCCCTTTGCTTTCTACTGACTTAAGTGACTAATTGACTTCAATAGTCTTCAATTTACCTTGGAACTTTGTCAATAGAGCATGGCAAAAGAGGACATGACTTTCTGTTCTCTAAATAAATAATAACATCTCTATAAAACTATGTGGAATATTCCCCCACTGCCACCCCCGAGGAGTAATAGTGCCCAGTACTAATTTTCTTCCTATTTTTGTCCTTTGTCCTCATTTCTGTAACTGAGCCCACTGTCATCTGGTAGAAATATTTACTAGTTGGATCTGAATTGGCCTGGTAACAGGGAGAACACATCTGGAGTCTAGACTCAGCGGCTCTATGGGCAGGGTCATATCTCTGTGCTACATCAGCCTCAGCGCCTATTTCTGTTTACATAGGTGGTGTGCTGCATCATCTGTTTCAGCTGCCTGACATAATCCACCCCTACCCCCAATTTGGAGAGCCACCAAAGGAGCATCTCACTCTCCTCCTCATTGGCCTTCCTTCTTCCCAGTGGGAACCCCAGAAGGCAGAAAGGAGGGGAGCTCAGGCATACAGGGCAAAGGAAACGATTGCTAATATGTATCTTATGAATTATTTGACTATTGTCAGTACATAAACATTTTCTTCTGTGTATCTGTAGAATTCAGTTTGAATACATTTTGATGTGTAAATCTAATAATTATATCAACAATAATAACATATATTAATATAGCCCTTGACGATTGCTCTTCAGTTCTCTGTCTAGTACAGTAGGATTTAGAACTAGAGTCTTAAAGATCATTTGGTCCAACCCTTTCTTTGACAGATGATGAAACTAAGATCCAGGGATATCATCGGACTCATCTAACTTCCAACAGGCAGAAATTAAGAACCAGACCTTGAACCCAGGGCTTCTCATCCCAAATTCTGTGCTTTTGTCCACTAATACTTTTGACAAAAAATTTATGAGGTCGATCATATTAATAATATTATCAATATCTTACATATCATGAAATCACAGATTTAAAGCTAGAAGGGACATTATCCAACTAAACTTCAGAGATAGTATAGGGCAGTTAGGAAGCGCAGTGGATAGAGCAGTGGCTTTGGACCAGGAAGACCCAGGTTCAAATACGGTCTCAGACATTTGACAATTGTTAGCTGTGTGACCTTGGGCAAATCACTTACCCCTGATTACCTCACATCCAGGGCCAGGGACATCTCTAGTCCTCCTGATTCATTTTTGGCCTTTGGACCCAGATAGCTCTGGTGGAGAAAGTAAAGTTGATGAATTAGCACAGTATCCTTTCACTGAAATCCAATTCATGTCTTGGTCTTCTTCATGAATGAAGGACAAAAAACCTCACAGAAATAAGTGGGATTTGATTGTCAAAATGATTTATCCAAGGACACAGTTTCTATTAGATTTGGGACTCATATAAAGGATAGATTAAAAATTCTTTATATAAAAAGCCCTGATAAAACTTAAGAATATATGTGACCATGGTGGGGGGACTTCAAATGGGATGGTGAGTTTTGAAACTGGTGCATACCACTGGTGGAACCAAGGTTAGCAGTGGAAAAGACAGTGACCACATTACTGTAGCTACAATATTTTCCAATCTTAATTCTTTTTGCTTGTTCTAAATGAAGTGAAACGCTTCTAGGAAACTCTGAGAGCTTGATGTTGATTTCTGTAGAAATTACCTTTAAGAGTGGTAGTTTAATTTTTTAAATGACCAGTGTCTAAAGATACCTTGGACACAATGGATGCTTAATATATATATATATATATATATATATATATATATATATATATATATATATATATTTTAAAATTTACTATACTAAATTGAAGTAACATTTTACCTTTATCCCTTAAAAATACCTTATTACCCCTGTCTATTTTTCTCAGCTCAAATATCACATTCTGTAGTTCTCTGAGCTCTCAACTATAAATGCCCTCCCTCTCATCATTATTTGCCATCTATTCTATCTGTTGTATATGCACACACACACATGTATATATATATATATATGCATATATATATATATATATATATATATATATATATATATATACATACTATTACCTTCATTAGTGTGTAAGCACCTTGGGGGCAGGATCTAGATTTGGTTATTGTTACATTCTTTTTCTTTTTCCTCTGGCAAGGCAATTTGGGTTAATTGACTTGCCTAGGAAGATAGAGGTAGTAATTGTCAAGTGTATGATACTGGATTTGAACTCAAGTCCTTCTGTCTCCAAGTCTGGTGTTACTAGCTGCCTCTTGGTTATTCTTTATATATCCAGTGTATCTCATGGGTCCTAGAACATAGTAAACATTAAATAAATGCATGTTGCTAATAGCACAAAATGTAATGAAAATAAAAATTAGATTTGGAATTAAAGGATCTAGATTTGAGTTTTAATTTTTTATTACTATATTTTGTCATTTGTGGGCAAGGAACTTAATAAAGCACTTAATTTTCCATTATTTAAAATTGTTCCAATATAGATAAACATTAAAGTTTCTTATATTTCTAAATCCCATGATTTAGAAAATCCCATGTATAATTGTAGCATGGACATGAATCTTCATCAATACATCAGGGTCAACCCTTTTTTCTTTGAATTATAAATTCAGAGTGTATGGCAGCCTGTCTTTCTTACTTTATCACATACATACACATAGACACATAGACACACACAGACACACACACAGACACACAACACACCCAGAGAAACTCTAGGGTAATATGCATAGCCTGAAGCAGCCAGTATTGGGGTTGGGGAGTGGGAAGAAAATAAAAAAAAAGAAAAAATGACTGGAAAGGGGCTTTACTCTCATTTCTAAGTTTCAGAAAGAGTCATTATGAGGAATTTGCCCTGGTAAAGGTATATATCTAGGAGAAGGTATATCTCTAGGATTCTGGGAGAGGAGAGATATGCTCACCCCCAAGATGTTGGAAATGAAGACTTGTAGCAGAAAAGTGTAGTAGGTTTCTACCAATGCCTGTGGAAATACTTTGTATGAATGGTGAGGCTGAGGGTCCCTGTAGAAAAAGGAAAGTCTTAAATTGTCCATCAAAATTCTGGCCCTGGTTATTTCAGTCAGAAGAAATTACAAATATCTAAGAGCTGGTACTCTCTCTAGGGGAGAAGAATCAGCAACAAGTGAAAACACTGAAGCTGACTTGAGTAAAGCAACATAAGTAATAAGACCCCAAGGGTGAGGAATTAAGAGGAAGAGGTAGAAGTGACCATCTGTGGGAGAAAAAGGCAGAAAGAAGGACAATAAATCCTTCTGGGAATAGGTGACTGAGGTAGATGAGATTTGGGATGCTGTTGAGAGAGAGGCCAATAATATTTAAGTTTCAAAACAGGAACTGGCATAGAGAGACAGCGTGTGTGAAGTCCAGACAGCGTGTGTGAAGTCCAGAGGAGAAGCCAGACAATATGTAATAAGTCACACAGTCCTAAATGAGAGAGTGAACCTCACATTCCTCTCCTTCATGGAGTCCCCCCATCAACGGATATAATGTAAATCCTACAAAGTTACAAATTTATAGGAAAGTATTAGTCCAATCATAAATGGGAGATGGTAGTTAACTCTTTAAATAACCTTGGACTCTTTTTCCCATTCTAGTAATTTTCCTGAAGGTATGTTAACTGTGAGAACTGTATAGGTCTCAAAAGGATGCTGGAGAGTCAGCAGGAAAAGGAAAAGACTGTTAATCCTTTCTATGTCCTTTGAAAATAAGACTTATTCTACATTTGATGTCTTATGAATCTTGATCCTTGTGAGAGGGAAGATTATCTTCAGCTTTGTCTACAAAATAATGGAGCCCTATTTCTTTGGAAAATTTTGAAAAAAATGTCCAGTGTTAGTATAAATATTTAAACCAGAACCTAGTCCTGCAGTTCTGCCTTGATGGAATATTCTGGAATATTTCAGTGTATTAGTTTATTTATACTAATAGTTTTTGAAATGAGAATACTAAATTAGGAGGCAGAAGATTTTGTTCCTATTTGTGGTTCTATCATTTTACCAGAAGACCTTCAGCAAGCCACTTCCTCTACCTTGAATCTTGGTTTAGATTCATATATCCTTTGTAACCCTCAGGAAAGTAACTTGCCAGGCTAGACCACACGTTCTTCATCTGCAAAAGTATAGAGCTGACTGGAACAATTCCAGTTTTCACGGAAGGTGAAATGTACCTTTGTATATTGAGAAGAATACTGACCTTCAATTCATGATTTCTGGCTCTGAATAGCAATCTTAAAGCCATGTGACTTTGGATACGTTATTAAATTTCTCTGGACCCATTTTCCTCATAACCAAGTAGAGAGGTTTGGATGTGCTCTCTAAGTCCTTTCCAGGATTGCATTCTAAATCCCATGACATTTCAAGGTAGTTGTATAAAAACTAATGCAAAGTTCTATGTAATTAATTACAAAGAACTATGAAAATGTGAACTCTTTTATCATTTTTGTAGGTCAGAATTTCTGAAGAATCACATAAGTTATACTTCTTACACTTACATGGGACATAATGGGTGGCAGTATTACATTTAAGGACCCTACTGTTAAAATTGATGTAATGGACATGATGTATAATGTTCCACAACCTTTGACTTAGGCATGTCCAGGATAATAAAGAAGAGTTCAGAAGCTGTTGCCAAGGACATATATGACTGTCATTAATCTTGTGACATAAAATGTTCTTTGTTTCTCACCTCCATGTCCTGGAACCATTAAGTCCCTTCAAGTACAATTTTATACACACACACACACACACACACACACACACACACACACACACACACGGTTTTGCAGTTCTACCTTGATAGAACATACTGGAATGGTTAAATGAAATTTTTTTTATTCTGATAGTGTACATAGAAGCATTCCTCACAGACTATATCACTCAGTATTAAGATTGTATGCATTCTGAATTTTTTGTGAACATGTTTCATCTCCCAGAAATATGTTGTTTGAAGTCAGGAATTGTCTCATTTGCAATAGTGCAGGCATATTAATTCTTAATAAATGTTTACTGATTGTGTGATCATCCCACAAACTCATTAGTGCTTCAGACTCCTCATGACCATTAACCATGGCCCTCTTTTCCCTCTATACTATTTCATTTGATGACCTATCTCCCAGGTAATCATAGATTTACCTATCATCTTTATTCAGATGATTCTTAGATCTATTTGTCTATTTCTAACTTCTTACATCTCCAACTGCTTATTAAACTGACTATCTTATAAGGTATTTTGAACCCTATATATTCAAAACTGAATTCGTTATTGTTCCAAATTCTTGCCTCTTCCTAACTTATTTATCATTGTGAATAGTTTTCAGAAAATTTTCTTAGGGAAATACAGTTAGACACAAATGCATTGGGAAACACCTAGGAACAGAGGACCTTAGAATCACAGAGTCAGGCCCAGAAGTCTATTTGTGTTTTGTTTTCTATTCTTCTAACACATACAATGCTGTGATCACAGTGTCATAGTCCAATCCCAAATAACAACCCTGAAATGCTCCTTTTATGAATTGCCTTTGATATTTGTTGCCAGTTTGAGAGTGGGAGAGAGGCTAGTTTCCTCATTAAGATAACTGAGAGCAGCTACCACTTGCATTCCTGAACTGATGAATTGCTCAGTCTCTTTGATTGAGAAAACAGAGACAAGTTTTCAAAGTTCTCCCTGGAGTATGCTACTATACATGGGAAAATTTGAGCCTTTCTTGAAACATATGAGATTTAATATTTCACAGAGAATATCCCTACATTCCCTGGATGGTGCATTTTTCAACGTTGTGAAGTATATATTTTTACAGATTCATAGCAAAATATTTGCTTTATTAGTATCTTCATCACATCTCCCTGATCCAGTGAATTGTTCACTAGACAGTTTCCTTCCTACTCTTAGTCCTCATTTTGACCAGAATAGTATCATGAAAGAGTTAATTCATTTCCCTAGGTCTTCAAGTATAATCAGAGAATAATTACTTACCTGTAAATAATTTCAAATTTATCCAATTTAAATCCAAGCTAGTTATCATAAGTAGGCATCCAGAATGTGCAATAAAAGAAAAATCAAAGTGGTCTTGTTTTCCAAGCTGGCTTCTTAACTGATAATCCAAGATTGGCAGAACTAATCAGATTTAATGGAGGAAACATTTCTGTCTTCTGATACTTGTGAATAAGGGACAACTCATGCCTACTACATGTTTAGGATTATGACACTATAGAATTAGAAGCACCATAAAAAGATCAAAAAGAACATGCAATTCCAAAGGCAAAGACACCGGGGTTTAAAACTCTTCCTTGACATTGGATGCTGGACATGATACTCACATTTTGCCAAGACAGTTACCTTGTTAAAAAAAAAAAAAACTTGAGAGAGTGAACAATTTGCAGCAATACAAAGAAATTGTTGATTTTGATTTCATTCCTTTGCCTGCCATTTTTAAAGGCAGAATTTAGCCTGTGAAGAGGGAACAGTCCGAAAGGAAAAAAAAAATACGAAGTGTTTTTCATTTTTTTTTCACGCATATGGAGAATAGACTCTTCTCCACTTTTTTACTTTTGTTATGCAGTGTTTGTTAGGGCAGAAGGCAACCTTGCTCCCTAGAGGGTATTGGTGTTCCATCTATTGACCCCAGAGGAACAGCTGGCAGGCTTCACTCTGTGTTGCTGTGTGTGTGTGTGTGTGTGTGTGTGTGTGTGTGTGTGTGTGTGTGTGTGTGAATCCCTTGGGCCAGATTTGGAAATCTTTTTTTTTTTAATAATAAACAGCATTCACCTTACTGAAAAGGTGTTGACTCCAGGGGTGGGGAAAAGTTAGATACTTTGTACCTATTACTTTTGACAAGTCACATTGTCTCCCAATTATACCCTGGCTTTTTAGAACAAGTTCCTGTCTCTGTTAACAGCAGGACTTGGCTGTGAGTCATGAATTATTCTCCTAGGTCTCTGGGCCCCTGCTGAGGTTAGTGAAGAGAAGCCAGAAGTCATGTGGTGTTTCTGGCTCAAACAGCTCTTTATCTTAAAAGGAGTGTGTTTTCCTTGTTGAGTAGGAAAGCCATCATCTTCACCATCATCAATGGCAGTCAGAGTTATTCACTGAAGTTCTGTTCAGTGTCTATCCCCTTTGATGGGCAGGATAGAACTTTATAATTAATGTAGAAACAAGTTTCTCCCTTCAAGAGATAGAATTATGGAATTTAGAGCAGGACAGGACCTTAGAGACCTTTTGGTTCAAATCCTCAAATATAGATGAAGGCTTTGATGCCTAGAGAATATTTGTTGCACAAGGACATACAATATGTTGGTGGCAGAGCCAAGATTGGACTCAAGGCTATTTGCCACTCTACCAGTCCTTCTGACAAATGAAAAGCAAAAGGTATAGTAGTCAAAAATGTTGACCTATATATTGAAATTTAATATATTTTGGAATATGGAGATTATTCAAACAAAGATATACCAAACTAAAATAGAATGAGTTCTGTGAGTGGAAAATACTTTATTCTATGAAATCCTCTTGAGTTGAACTTATGTACCCTTCAAGATACAAAACAAAAAAATATATACAAATAGTGACAGGAGAAGTGTGCATAAATACCTATTTAAATGTTCTATCAAATCGAAAGAAAAAATAAGAAGATGAACACATAAAAATAAGTACATGAGTTCTGATTGGATTGCTAAAGTTATGTGTAAGGTGACATGACCTTGTTGTGTCAGGAGGGGAAGGTTATGCCCACCTTCTTACTTTCCCCCACTTCTTTTCTTCCTTTCAAAACTTCAGGAAAAATGTATGTATAGACAATAATATTTATGGAAGGTGCAATAAGAATAGATATACCCAGTGAAATGAGGGAAAATGTTTCAAAGAGAATTAATAAGAGTTGTGGACATTGTGAGGGATCCCATTTCTTCTGAGCTGGGACAAACAAGAGAAGGAATGAAAGCTGGTGATACTGAATAAAGGGGAACAGAGAAGACAACTCAAAACCTAGAAGGAGAATGGAAATAAGTATAAAGAAGAAGAGAAAATGAGACGGGAAAAACCCTAAAAATAAACAGAAGATTTGCTACATTCTTAGAGACTCTTCTTCACAAGGTAGATGAAAATCTAGGATATATAAAAGAACAATTAGTTAAGAAACAAGAAAAAGCTCAAAAAATATTTGATCTTAAGCTTTCTTACTAAGATCAACCTCTCCAATTATACTCTTCATCCCATTCTCTGCAGTCTTATAATGAGCATATAATTATTCCTTTCATTATATTCACAATTATTAGTAGGTCTCCAAAGAAATATAAAAGCAAAGAAAAACCCTCTACTACCAAAATGTACCTTCATTTGACCTAGCCACTTTCTCAATTTAGCATCATATGTCTCTTCTTCCTGTAGTCATAGTTCTAGAAAGAATAATTTACATATTTCAAATATTCATTTCTAAATCTTTGTAATCTCCTTGAGTCAAATGATTTCTATCTCATTTGTTAATAATGCCCTCTCAACTACTAAATCCATTTGTTTTCAGCCTTCTTGACTTTTCCAAGACCTTTTTTTGGCACTGTGAACTTTCCTCCTGTTCTTGTACAATTTTTCCTATCTATGACATTGCTCTCTGTTTCATTACTATCATATTAAATGCTCTCAGCATCCTTTTCTAGATTAAATTTTTATATTTTTAGGGTTATTTTTGCAAGGCAAATGGAGTTAAGTGGCTGTCCCAAGGCCACACAACTAGGTAATTATTAAGGGTCTGAGAGCAGATTTGAACCCAGGTACTCCTGACTTCAGGGCTGGTGCTTTATCCACTACACCACCTAGTCGCCCCTTTATATTTTTATCTTACCTTATAAATGTAAGCATTCCCTGAGATCCTCTGACATCATCTCTGTGCCTAGACTATTTAGTGAGGTCATTAATGCTTGTGGATTATAATCTCTATGATGATGACTCTCAAGCCTTTATTTTCAGTCATTTTATTTTACCCCAAACTCCTGTCCTATATTATCAATTGTCTAGTGGACATCTCTATCTGAATATCCCAATGTTGTCTCAAATTCAATATGTCTAAAATGGAACTCATTTCCTCACAAATGTCATTCCTACCAAAATTCCCCATTTCTTATTAATGTACCACCATTTTTCCAGTCAACTAAGTTCACAACGTCAGATACATCTTTAACTTTCACTTTCCACTCTTTTTTCCTTTCTCCCTTATTCTTTGTGAAATTTTAGCAATCCTATCTACACATCTCTAGCATTCATTCCTTTAAGCAAAGATACAGAACCTCTATCCACCCCTAACATAAATTCTTTCATTTTCCTCCTACTTTTTCTCTCTCCTGTACATACTACAGCCTCTCACTCTTCCTCCCTTTTATTTGTTTTCTTTAGCCTTTCAAGGACAGGAATTATTTTGATTGTCCAATTTCTATCACCGGTACTTGGCACAGTTAAATATTTATTATCATCTCTTGAAAATAGAATACTAAATCCTTTACCTGATCTTTAAAGTCCTCCACAATTTAGATACCATTAACTTTTCAAATTTTATTTCATATTACTTGTGAAGCTGTGAAAATTGGATTTACAGGTAAAGTCTTAGCTCCTAGGATATTTTTGCTAATGTCTAAGTTATTAGGAGATCAAATATTTCTCTGCTTTTCAGCAGCTTGTTGTTGGTGGTGGCACAATTAGAATTCAGTTCACTGGGTTCCTGAACCTCAATGCTTACTGTTTACTGGGCAACTCAGAAAATGTCCTTATTTCAGTAGTCCAGACTAGTTCTCTGTCTCAATCAGTGGTGATGGAGTCTCCTACAAGTTCTATGTCTAAATATTTGACACTTACTAGCTTTGTGGCCTGGATAAGTCATTTAACTCTGATTGCCTTGCATCAGGGCCATTTCCCATTATCCTGATCCATATCTGGCAATTGGATCCAGATGGCAATGGAGGAGAAAGGCAGGATGGTGACAGCATAGCACACCCCTCACTCAGTTCTAATTAAGGTGTGTCTTCTTTGAGAACCAAGTACATGCAACAACAATGATTAAAACTCTATGAATGTTTGAGCCTTTGAGTATCTTTGGACGGGATTAGAGTGTGTACATTGCAGTATGCTTGTGTCACAAGGCTGCCTGAGGATTTGGGGAACACAGTGAAGTGGGGAGATAGCAACCAACCAGCTATGCTTTTCTCCATTTTCATCTGCTATCTTCCCATAGCTGCCATCTCTGTGTCAATATTGTTCTTTGTAAAGAGCTTCCTCTCCATTTGGCCTGCCTTACATTTCTTTATACATTCTCTATTACATTCTGCCTGATTAGTTGTTCCTAGTTGTTCCCTCTACATAAGATTCCACCATCTGCCTCTATGGATTTGCATTAATACTCCCTTTATTTGAAAATGCCTTGGAAAACCACCAATTTATTTCAAAGCATCATGATTCAGGTACCATGTCTCATAACCATCCTTTTCTGATCCTACAGTTACTAGAAATCTCTCATCTGGAAATTAACTTTCATAATTTTTGCATATTTGTTCATGTATTCTGTATGTTTATATTTTGTATTTATATTTGTAGCTGCATTTTTGTATCTGTCTACATTTACTGCATCACCATAGTAGATGGTTAATTTTTTGAGAGAAGACTTCACTTCATTTCAATCTTTGTATCCTCAGTACCTGCCATAGTGACATAAGAAATGTCACTAAACAAATGTTTAGTGAATTAAATTGAATTCAATTAGAGTATAATTTTTTTCTCCACAACTTTCTCCTTTCTCTTCCACTATGTGGTGGCTGATGCCTTTCTCCCCCCCCAAAATCATATTGTAGCTGTTTTGTATACATATATATATATATATATATATATGCATATAGAATAGGATTATTGCTCGATAGCTTAGTAACGTCTGACACTTTGGGACCCTGTGGACCATCACACTTCAATATTGTCCGTGGAATGTTCTGGGCAAAAATAGTGAAGTGATTCGCCTTTTCCTTTTTTAATGAATTAAGGCAAATAGAGGTTAAGTGATTTACCCAAGGTCACATAGTAAGCATATGAGATCAATTTTGAATTCAGGTTTTGCTGAATCCAGGTCAAGGGCTTTTCCCATTGAGCCACCTAGCTACCACCTTAAAATATGTCTGTTTATGTGTGTGTGTGTGTGTATGTGAATATAGATTTAAATATAGATGAATCCCCCCTTTAAATTCCTCAAAGGGACAGATTGTTTTATTTTTGTCTTATTCCTAGCACCTCATACATAGTAACTGTTTAATAAATGCGTTTGTTGCTGGAGCTATTCCTTTCAGACATGTATGACTTTTTTGAGCCCTTTTAAGGTTTTTTTTCGCAAAGATATTGAATTGTTTTGCCATTTCCTTTTTCAGTTCAATTTTTAGATGAGGAAACTGAGTCAAACAGGATTAAGTGAATGTTCCAGTACCACACAGAGTAACTCAGGCAGAATTGAACTCAGTTCTTCCCAATTTCAGATCAGGTACTCTATCCATAGTACCATCTGGCTACCTATATTGTTTAATTGACCATAATAACTTCTTAATAAATATAAGTATTTGTTTATGATTTATTAATTGATTAGCCTGAGAATCTGTGGAGGGAACTACTTTATGTGTTTTATGAGATGGCAGAGAGACTACATATCCATTATACTATAGTAGATAGAAAGCTGGCCTTGGCACTAGGAAGATATTAGTTCAAGTTGTATATCTAGCATTTGTGGTTGCATGAGCAAATTAACCTTTTAGTCTTGCAGGCAAGTAACTAAAAGTTATGAAAAATGCACCAACATGTTGGTAGAGGGAATTCCCTTACCTGGGAATTCTCTAAGCCAAACAAACCAACCATAGGTTCTATCCAAATCCTCTAGAAAGATGTTATTGCATTGGTTTTCCTCTTTGTTATATTCCATTAATATATATATATATAATAAGTTCTGTATTTAATTTCTGATGATTTTCTTGGTTTCTTACCTGAATCTGCCCTATATTACAGTTTGATCAGAATGTATTTTTTGTCTCCTCTCATACAAATCCAAATATGATGTGGAAAACCTAGTTTGGAGTGCAACACATGTTGCATTTCTATTGCTTCCAAATAATTTTGTATTTCTTCTTCCATACATATGAGATTTATATTATATAGAAATAATTATTACTCTATCTCAGGTTTTAGAATGATGGAATATCAGAATTGGGACTTAACTTAGAAACCACCTAGTTTTGCTATGTACGTTGTTTAAAGACCTCCTTTAAATAAGAAACCAGGATCTTTAATAATTGGTATAGCCCTACCTAGACAAAAATCACAACTATAACAACTACATAATAATAATAATAATAATAATAATAATAATAATAATAATTCTGGAGTTTGCTTTATGATAAGCAATGAAATGGACCAAGTTTACAGACATCAGTCCAGATGTTCTGCATGTCTCTCTTGTTTTTGCTTCTGCTGCCTGCTGATGGCTTGAGTGGAAAGACTGATGGAGTTTTCAGAGCTCCTGCCTACTGCTGAGTACCCTTACCCTAAATATTAGTTGCTCTGTCTTCCATAAACATTTAAATGTTAAATTAGGATATCAATATAAGAAGGACATTAAAGGATAGGAGCCCAGTCATAGGAGTGAAAAAGAAAGGTGCCTTTTGGAAATTAAATGATATAATGTTTTTGGTGATCATTTAAGGCAATTGATGACTTATAGAACAGGGGAAACATGCATCTCATCCTTGTTTCATAAAATTTACTTTGGCATGGTCTACATTCCAACTGAAATGAACAAATCTTTGCTCCTTGCTTTCTTACCTACCTCAGCTATCTCCATACTTTTTTTCTCATGATGATGTCCAATATCTGTGATGACTTTCCAATTATTTCCTTATCTATTTTTATATTGTTCCCCTTTTAAGGTGAATATCAGGTTCTTCTTTCCCCATATAGTCTTCTTACTGTTGCCTCATCCCTTAAAGAAAGATCAGCTGTTCACTTCCACTTCAGTTTTCTCTTAGTATTTTTATGTTGGGGGGCTATTAATCATAAAAACTACAGTCTCTGATGTATTAAAAAGGACCATGACTGAGAGGAACAAAGAGAGGCAGATGGTGACTATGGAAGACTTTGGTGCAAATATATAAAGGAACTAGGAAGGAAAGGAAAAAAAAATAAGCATTTAAAGAGTACCTACTATGTGTCAGTCACATACTAAGTGCCTTTTACAAATAATGTATCATTTGACATGAAGAAGAAAGGCATCACAGGCATTTTCAGTGAACCATAGGATCAACACAAAAATGGACTAATCAGATGACAAGAGCAAAGGACAGTCAGTGAACTGCTTGTATGGGAGTCAGGTTATACAAAAGAAGGCCCTCAAACTATTAGATGAACTCCTGTGGGATATTTATATAGGAAGATTGACAACAGTCATTTGAGATATTGAGATAGAGGGGTTTTTATCTCAATCACTGTAGGAGCCATCAACATCAAGATGCATCAACATACATTTACACATTGGAGTATTTTGATCAAATCTCTCTTTTGCACTTTTTCATGCTTCTTTCTAGCATAGACATTTGAAAATAAGCTTATTAAGGAATCTAATTATTCTTCTTTTTCTTTGAAAGTCCAATACCTAAAATACTAAGGACTTCTAAATATTTGCTGAATTGATTTAATCCCTTCTCCCATTAGATGGTAATAGTCTTGAGTACTTTAATAGGTACTTAACGAAAGTTTGTTATATTCTGTTAAATTTGTTGCAGAATTGAAACAGTGACCATGGATCTAGTCCTTAAGTTATCTCAGAATTACTATTGACAATGATGTTTAATAGATACAACCATGTGGCAGTGGCAGCTGGGAAGCGTCCTGAGAGGACCAGTTGAAAACTCTTGTCTAACTGAGGTTGTGAGTCTTATGTGTTTGTTGTCAGCTTTGACGGGCTGTAAATTGTAAGAATAACCATATTGTCCTGGGAAGGAAGTGTTGGCAGAGCATATTGGATTTATTATTGATGACCAGATTGCTCTGACAAGTGGCTACTTGGCATCCAAACACATTTTCTCCCATTCAGAGGACTGGGTTCTGGACCCTCTTTGAATATAAGGTTTGTAAGTGATGCAGCAACACACAGACTTCCAATTTCCTCTGCAGATCAGATAGAAAGAAATTTAACTGAAGAGTCAAAGTAGCTTTGGGAAATAGGGAAATTTCTGGGCAGGGTAGCCTTTAACCTAGGGAATCTCCTTTTAGTTCCATATGAACACTTTCATTCTCTATGACCACACAATCTCAATGTTTGTGAAGAATACCCCTAGGTAGCATTTTAGATGCAAACTTGTTATTCAAAAAACAATAGTAGAAGTCAGTTCCAACAAAGGAGCCAAGGAAATAGCTAATAATTATTTAAAATTACTCATTTTAGGCATTATGGCACAGGTGAAATTTATATCTGGGGATGAGGTAATGTTAGAAGTAGTCATGACTGGTAATATTTAAAAGAAAAAATAATCATAAATCACCTCTTTTGGATTATGAAGCAGAAAGTGTTTCAGAAAACTCAGCCAGATGGAAGGGACTCATGATGTTGATGTTCGCAGACCACAAAGCAGACAGATGGTCAGTGACTCTAAAGCCTGCAAGCTTTCAAACAGGCATTGGCTAGGAAGAGAGGGATATGTGCTGTGGCTGGAAATCTAGTGCACAGATAATCCCAGAAGATCAATCCTCCTGATAAAGGATATGAAATATCAGAGTCATATTTTATTCAAGCAAAGTCTTCAATATTTAGAGGAAAGTATCCAGGAGAAGAATGCTCATCTGATAGACTTGAAAGACGAAGGAATTACTAAACTGGTTGTTCATTGATGTTCTGATCCTAGAATCACCTTCTAAAAAATTCTCCTTCAGTGGCATATCATGTGTTTGTGATGATGATACTATCCAATGGTACATTCTGGTGAATTCTTCTAAGCTGGAAAGAATTTGAATACAATACTAGCCAAATGAAATTGTATCAATCTACGGGAACCAACCTTGAATATCTAAGAAAGGATTAAAACCAGGAAACTAGAAACCACAAACATTATTTTTGGTTACAACAATCAATGATGATCATGTACCAAGATATAAAGGAGTCATTATACTCAAAATCATTAGACCTTGAAATCTCATGAAATCAGTCAATGCTGAGTATGTTCTCTCTCCCCAAACCATCTTTGAGAATCCTTGACTTCCTCAAAGTCTCAGCTATGTATTACATTCTAGGGGAAGACTTATCTGCTCTCCTAGTTACTTACTTGCTGATATCCTTTCTTTCTTCAAACTATCTTATATTCATTCATTTATAAGGTTACATGCTGCTGCCTTCCAGCCCATTATAGAACATTAAATCCATAGTGACAGGAGCAAATTTTTATTTATGCTTTTGTTTTTCCAGCATCTATCAAAAGATCTAGTGGTTACCTTTTTTTTCCTTCCCAGGATGATGATTTCATTGATGCAGGGAAAACTAGGTATAGGAAATTAATTATTTATTGCAAATCTTTGTTTGCTTTGCTACTTATAATCTTAGGATGTAGCCTTGGCTGCTAAAAGACTTAGACTTGAAATAAGGTTGTCCAGTTTATAGTATTCTTCTCCATCTACTATGTCAGACTTCCTCATGCATCGTAAGTTCTTAAATGGCTATTGAATTTATTTGAAATTGTTGAATGAGTCAAAGAAAAGAAGATTGGATTTGGAGTCAGGACATCTATGTTCAAATCCCAGCTCATATGTTCACTAACTGGGTGACTCTGAAAATATCATTACATTTCTCAGGGAACTCAGAACAAAAATGACTAAATAGGAGTTGTGATCTAAGAAAAGTCAAAAGAGAGTATAAAAGAGCATATAGCTTACTTAATAAGTTTAAGTCACCAGGCCCAGGCAAATTATTATAGGGTACTAAAAGAATTCAAGAATATAATTACCAATCCATATTCAGAGAGATTTGAATGATTCTAGAGAATAAGAGATGAGCCCTAGGACCAGAGACAAATTTTTTAAGGAATAAGTAGAAGCAGAGATCAAAAGCTATAAATAATGAACATGAAATAAATTGGGAACAACATTATTGAACAGATTATTAAAAGATAGTCAAAAAACTAGGAAAAAGGGGGCACTGGCTATAAAAGTCCAACATGGCATCCTTAGGGATAGATCATGCAAGATCAATAACTCAGAGAGAACTGGAACCTGTGAGGAGAATACAATCTGGTCTTCAGCACAGAAAGACTTCCTTGAAGAAATAAGGAAGGAGTTTAAAAATCAACTAGAAAATTTGGGGGAGACAATTAATACCTTGCAACAAGAAAACAAATCTCTCAGATCTTCAAATGGGCAAATGCAAAACGAAATTAATTCTGTCAAAACCTCAGTTGGTCAAATGGAAAGCTCTTTCAAAAGTAGAATTGACCAATTAGAAAAGGAGTTGCAAAAGGTTAACGAAAAAAACTCCTTCCCCCCAAAAAAGAATGGAGTCTACAGAAACTAATGACTCCATGAGACTGCAAGAGTCAGTTAAACAAAATCAAAAAATAGAAAAAATAGAAGCAAATGTAAAATACCTCATCAACAAAACCACTGACCTTGAGAATAGATCGAGGAGGGTCAACCTGAAAATCATAGGACTTTCTGAAAACACTGAAGAGCAAAAAAGCCTGGACTTAATATTACAGGATCTAGTGATGGAAAATTGCCTTGACATCATCGAATCGGAGGTCAAAGTAGTTATTGAAAGAGTACATCGATCCCCACCAGAAAAAGATCCTAAAATGAAAACACCAAGGAATGTTGTGGCCAAACTGCAGAACTATCAGATAAAAGAGAAAATCCTGCAAGCAGCCAGAAAGAAACAATTTAAATATCAAGGAGCCACAGTAAGGATCACGCAGGACCTCGCTGCATCAACTTTAAGGGATTGAAGGGCCTGGAACGAGATATTTCGAAGAGCATGGGAGATTGGAATGCAGCCAAGAATCTACTTTCCTGCAAAGCTGAGCCCTCTCTTCCAGGGAATTCCAAAAATTTCTGGTGAAAAGACCAAAGCTAAACAGAAAATTTGGGCATCAAACAGGAGGTTCAAGAGACACATAAAAAGGTAAAAAAAATGGTGGGGGGCAGTAAAAGAAAAAAAGTAAGTTGAAACTGGCTATATCCCAGCATGGGGGTACAAAAAAAAAAGATTCTCATAAACCTTGAGAAATGTAACTCTAACAGAGAGAATACACCTAGCCAAAAATGATGGACATTCATGACCTATCCATGAGACTACTATCTAATGGGATGTAACTGGCTTTAACCCCACTTGGGAGAAAGACTCTAATAACTCTCAGGAATTTTGACTCTATTTGACAGAATATACAGAACTAAAAGGGACACTTAGAATTTTTGATGACTTAGATAGAATGATCTAAAAAAAAACACTACTGCCCTAAAAAGCAGGACAAGAAAGAGATGGAAGGAGGGAGGGGATTGAATGGGGTAAATCTCATTATACTAAGAGGTACAAAAAATCTATGGTAATAGTGGGGAAGAAGGGAGCAGAGGAGAAACACCTGAATCTTCTTCTCATCAGACTTGGCATAAAGTCAACCTATGCATACTCAGTTAACTTATAAAACATCTAATGTTTCAAGTATTAAAAGGGGAAAAGGGGAGGCGGGACGGAGAAAGGGAGGGGGAGTGGGGAAAATAAGGGGAAATTAAAAAAGGAAGGGAAGGGAAAAGGGAAGGGGAAAGAAAGAGGAGGGCATGATATAGGAGGGCAAACACACTGAAGGGGGTGGTTTTCAGAAACGGGAATATGGATAAAAGGGGGGAAAGGGGGGGAAAATACAAACAGAGGGAAGATAGCATGGAGGGCAATAAAGAATTAGTAATCATAACCTTGAATGTGAATGGGATGAACTCTCCCTTAAAACGTAAG
The DNA here is from genome assembly GCF_037893015.1 of Macrotis lagotis. Classification (NCBI taxonomy): domain Eukaryota; kingdom Metazoa; phylum Chordata; class Mammalia; order Peramelemorphia; family Peramelidae; genus Macrotis; species Macrotis lagotis. The sequence continues at coordinate 215,489,501 of NC_133658.1, read as the reverse complement.
GAAATAGCAGAGTGGATTAAAAACCATAATCCTACAATATGCTGCTTACAAGAAACTCATTTGAAGCAGAGAGATACTTATAGAATAAAGGTAAAAGGCTGGAGCAAAATATATTTTGCTTCAGCTGAAGTAAAAAAAGCAGGTGTAGCAATCCTTATCTCAGACAAAGCAGCAGCAAAAATAGATAGCATTAAAAGAGATAAGGAAGGAAACTTTATCCTCCTAAAAGGTACCATAGACAATAAAGTCATTTCAATATTGAATGTATATGCACCCAGTGGGACAGCACCCAAATTCTTAGAGGAGAAGCTGAAAGAATTACAGGAAGACATAGACAGCAAAACTCTACTAGTGGGAGACCTCAACCTCCTGCTATCAGATCTAGATAAATCGAATCATAAAACAAGCAAGAAAGAAATTAGGAAGGTAAATAGATTGTTAGAAAAATTAGATATGGTAGACTTATGGAGGAAACTGAATGGGGATAGAAAGGAATATACCTTTTTCTCTGCAGTACATGGAACTTATACAAAAATTGACCATGTCATAGGACATAAATCCCTAATGATCAACTGCAGAAAGGCAGAAATAGTGAATACATCTTTCTCAGATCACAATGCAATAAAAGTCATATGCAATACTGGGCCAAGGAGATATAAACCCAGAACAAATTGGGAACTGAATAAGCTCATTTTAAAAAATGAGTGGATCAAAAAACAAATTATAGAAAGAATTAACCATTTTATCCTAGATAATGATAATAATGAAACAACATACCAAAACCTATGGGATTCATTCAAAGCACCTCTCAGGGGATATATTATAGCTCTAAATGCTTATATGAATAAATTGGAGAAAGAGGAAATCAATGAACTAAACATGCAACTAAAAAAATTAGAGAAAGAACAAATCAAAAATCCCCAATTAAGTACCAAATTAGAAATTCTAAAAATGAAAGGAGAAATTAATAAAATTGAAAGCAAAAAAACTTTTGAATTAATAAATAAAACCAAAAGTTGGTATTATGAAAAAACCAATAAAATTGATAAACCTCTGGTCAATTTGATTAAAAAAAAGAAAGAAGAAAACGAAATTTCTAGTATCATAAATGAAAAATGTGAACTCACCACCAATGAGGAGGAAATTAAAGTAATAATTAGAAATTATTTTGCCCAACTCTATGCCAATAAATTTGATAATCTAAGTGAAATGGATAAATATTTACAAAATATAAGTTGTCCAGGTTAAATGAAGAAGAGATTAAATACCTAAACAACTCTATCTCAGAAAAAGAAATTCACCAAGCCATTACTGAACTCCCTAAAAAAAATCTCCAGGGCCTGATGGATTCAAAAGTGAATTCTACCAAACATTTAAGGAACAATTGGTTCCAATCCTATATAAACTCTTTGGAAAAATAGGGAAAGATGGAACTCTGCCTAACTCTTTCTATGAAACCAATATGGTACTGTTACCTAATCCAGGAACAGTTAAAACAGAGAAAGAAAATTATAGACCTATCTCCCTGATGAATATAGATGCGAAAATCCTAAATAAAATCTTAGCAAAACAATTACAAGTCATCACTAGGATAATACATTATGATCAAGTAGGATTTATTCTAGGAATGCAGGGTTGGTTCAATATTAGGAAAACTGTTAGTATACTCAGTCATATCAACAACAAACCTATCAGAAATTATATGATCATATCAATAGATGCTGGAAAAGCTTTTGACAAAATACAGCATCCATTCCTATTAAAAACACTAGAGACTGTAGCAATAAATGGACTGTTTCTTAAAATAATTAGCAGTATCTATCTGAAATCATCAACAAGCATTATATTCCATGGGGAGGGGCTAGAGGCATTCCCAATAAGATTATGGATGAAACAAGGGTGCCCATTATCACCACTACTATTCAATATTGTATTAGAAATGTTAGCATCAGCAATTAGAGAAGAAAAAGAAATTAAAGGAATTAGAATTGGGAAGGAAGAGACAAAACTCTCACTCTTTGCGGATGACATGATGGTCTACCTAGAGAATCCCAAGAAATCATCTAAAAAACTACTGGAAACAATTAGCAATTTTAGCAAAGTTGCAGGTTATAAAATAAACCCTCACAAATCCTCAACTTTTCTATATATGTCTAGCAAGAAACAGCAGGAAGAGCTAGAAAGAGAAATCCCATTCAAAGTAACCTCAGACAATATAAAATATTTGGGAGTCTATTTACCCAGACAGATTCAGAATCTTTTTGAAAAGAATTATAAAACACTTCTCACACAAATTAAATTAGATTTAAATAACTGGGCAAATATCAACTGCTCATCGATAGGTAGAGCAAATATAATAAAAATGACAATTCTACCAATACTAAACTATCTGTTTAGTGCCCTACCAATCAAAATCCCAAAAAATTACTTTAATGAGTTAGAAAAAATTGTAAGTAAATTCATATGGAGAAATAAAAAGTCAAGAATTGCCAGGAGCTTAATGAAATAAGTGCAAAAGAAGGTGGCTTAGCCCTACCAGATCTAAAATTATATTATAAAGCATCAGTCATCAAAACTGTTTGGTATTGGCTAAGAAATAGAGTGGTGAACCAGTGGAATAGACTAGGTGTAAAAGCAGGAGATGATTATAGTAATCTGCTGTTTGATAAACCCAAAGAGTCTGGCCATTGGGATAAAAACTCCCTCTTTGATAAAAATTGCTGGGAAAATTGGAAGTTAGTATGGAAGAAACTTAGATTAGACCAACACCTCACACCCTTTACAAAGATAAGATCCAAATGGTTACAGGACATAGACATAAAAAACAATACTATAAGCAAATTAGAAGATCAAGGACTAGTCTACCTGTCAGATCTATGGAAAGGGGAACAGTTTATGACTAAGGAAGAGTTGGAGAATATCACCAAAAACCAATTAGATGATTTTTATTACATTAAATTAAAAAGCTTTTGCACGGATAAAACCAATGTAACCAAGATCAAAAGAAATGTAGTAAATTGGGAAAAGATCTTTACAACTAATGATTCTGACAAAGGACTCATTTCTAAAATATATAGAGAACTGAGTCATATTTTTAAAACAAAAAGCCATTCCCCAATTCATAAATGGTCAAAGGATATGCAAAGACAATTTACAGATGAGGAGATCAAAGTAATCCATAAATCCTCTAAATCATTAATTATTAGAGGAAATGCAAATTAAAGCTTCCCTGAGGTACCACCTCACACCTCTCAGATTGGCCAGTATGACCAGGAAGGATAATGATCATTGTTGGAAGGGGTGTGGTAAATCTGGGACACTATTACATTGTTGGTGGAGCTGTGAACTCATCCAACCCTTCTGGAGAGCTATTTGGAACTATGCCCAAAGGGCAACAAAAATGTACATACCCTTTGACCCAGCAATACCACTACTGGGTCTATACCCTGAAGAAATGAGGAAAAAGGGCAAAAATATTATTTGTACAAAAATATTTATAGCAGCCCTGTTTGTGGTGGCAAAGAATTGGAAATCCAGTAAATGTCCTTCAATTGGGGAATGGCTTAGCAAAGTGTGGTATATGTATGTCATGGAACACTATTGTTCTATTAGAAACCAGGAGGGATGGGATTTCAGGGAAACCTGGAGGGATTTGCATGAACTGATGCTGAGTGAGATGAGCAGAACCAGAAAAACACTGCACACCCTAACAGCAACATGGGAGTGATGTTCAAGCTTGAAGGACTTGCTCATTCCATCAGTGCAACAATCGGGAACAATTTTGGGCTGTCTGCAAAGGAGAGTACCATCTGTATCCAGATAAGGAGTTGTGGTGTTTGAACATAGTACAAGGACTATTCCCTTTAGTTTAGAAAAAAAAACCAGATAGCTTATTGTCTGATCTTGTTACCTCTTAGACTTCTCTTTGAGGATATGATTTCTTTCATCACACCCAATTTGGATCAAGGTACAACATGGAAACAAAGTAAAGACTGACAGAGTGCATTCTGTGGGGGTGAGGGGGGAAGGAAGCAAGATTGGGGGAAAATGTAAAACTCAAATAATATCTTTAATAAAAATAAATTTAAATTAAAAAAAATATTGAAAAGAAAAGGATAGAATCTGTGTGGCATAGTGGATAGAGAGGTGATTCTGGAAATGTTCAATTCCCTCAGAACCCATAGCCATGGGGCACATAGTGATTTAAACAACTTTTTCATGTTATAAATAGTAGAAAAAGAAATGATCTGCACTGAGAGACGTTCTTCAACTCGGTACTCTTTCTACCAATTAAGTCACAGTCCCAGTCCAATTCATATCTTTTGGGCAGTGTATATTTTATTCTTTAGAATTTCTGAATCTTCCTTGGATTCCTAGTAGGATTCACTAAATATTACTCAAAGTTGATAAAATCATGATCAATTTGAGAGAAACTATCACCTAGAATGCATAGGATTGGCCTACACAGAAAAGAGATTCTTTTTAAGTAATGATAGAAATCATGTGACTTTGACACTATTTTTCCAAGACCAAGTTGCTGCATCATCCCTCACAATACCATGATGGACATTTAGGTAATTTCTAATTCTTAGCCAACATAAAAAGAGTTGCTATAAATATTGTTTTATCAATGGATCTTCCCCTGTCTTTTTATGTTTTGGGGATACAGACCTAATGGTGGTATTGCTGGAGCAAAGGGTGTTAGATGATTTCATCTTGACAAACTAAAAATTATATTATATAGCATTATATATTATCAGCTATGATGTTCTGAAACATCATAAATTTTAGAGCTAAAAGGAAGCTTAGGGATGATCCAGCCTAACCTCAGTTTTCATATGAGGAGACTTAGATTCTAAAAAAGACCAGTGCTAGGAAGAATAGTAGGCAAGCAATGTAATGCAAGGAAAAATAAAACAGTGACCCTAACAATATAGACCTGAGGATTTACACTTAGAAAGAGGCTTAGAGTTCACCAAGTTCAACCCTTACATTTACCTGCTTATAGATTTTTCCTAAACACTCTATTATTTTTCTTTTAAGCATTGTAATAGCAGTGTAATAGTGGATGTTTAATTAGTGAACGTTGACTTGAATTTTTCAGTTAGTTGAAGGACATATTTGAACTGTTGCTGAACTAGTTGTGATGTTTTAGTTTTCAGGAAGAACTCCACAAATTGGATTGATTTGCTATTAAGGTGCATTCCTGAACTAAAGCATAGGATGCACTGAAAGAAAAAAAGATAAGTAATGTGAAACTTAGATACTTCAAGGATCTATGTCCTGTCCTAAAGCCTTTTCATTAATTGGTACAATCTTGACCACTCACTGTGACTAAAAAAAAATCATCAGTGATAAGAAGACTCTTGAATTTAACTCCTCCACATTTACAAATTGTCCTCCCTCTGTTCTAAGAGTCAGTGAGTCAAAGAGTTGAAGCCTTTTCAGTTCAGTAAAATTGCCTACAAGGACCATTGCTCTGCAGAGGTAGACTTTTAGAATACAGGGTTACCAGCAGATGAAGATAACACATCAGAGGAGGGCTTTGGTGGAAGAATTGTCATTGCAGATCTACCTAGATCATGGTTTTAATTCCTATAGGAACTTTAGGAACACTGACTTGAATGTAATCAATTAATTAAATATTAATTGAAGCTATCTAACTTTGAATTTGGCATTCTATGATTTTGTTCTGGTTGCCAAGGTGGAAAATTGAAACTATATTAGCATCACATTTTAAGAAATATATTCAAAAGCTGGAAGGATCATGGAGGGAACTACCAGAATATTCAGGTAGCTGGATATAATAGACTATGAGTATCAGTTGAAATAATAAGGTATGTATCTTAGAAAAAAATAAAACATATCTTCTATACATTTGTTGTGGTAAAAGGATCCTACATTTTCTGTTTGGGCTCATTGGGCAGAAGGATAATGGGTATTTCAGCTAAATAAATTTCAGGCTAATTTAAGGAAACCACTTTCCAAAAGTTAAACCTCCCTTAAAGTAGAACAAACTAATTCAAGAGGTAGTGGATTCCTTCTCTTCAAGAAAAAATTCAGATTAGTTATTCTTGGGAATTTATAGATGGAATTTTCTTTCAGATCTGTATTATATCAGTTGATCTCTGAAATATCTTGCAACTTCAAGATACCATGATTCCTTGATCCACAGAATTGTTTGGAAGAAGCCACTTATTAAAAGTTCAAATTCTATGTGATTTTGATTTATAATTGGGTGCAGTAGAAAACTGATGATGTCAGAGTCAAGGGACTTTGATTTTAATCTCAAATTTTCTAGGGGCATTGAGATAGTACAGCAGATAGAAGGCAGGGTCTAGAGTCAGGAGAACTTGCATTAAAATCTAGTCTCAGGCACTTACTAGTTATGTGACTCTGAACAAGTCACTAACCTCTGTTTGCCTCAGTTTCCCTCATTTGTACAAATGGGGCACTTCCAGGAGTTGTGAGGATCAATGAGCTTAGCATGGTGTCTGGTAAATAGTAACCACTATTTAAAATGTTAGTTTATTATTAGTTACTATTATTATTTTTATTTATCATCTAAGTAACTTTAGATAGCTACTTAAAACCTGGATCTGTTTCCTCATCTCTGAATGTCAGACTACATGAACTCTAAGACTACTTTCTATTCTATCATGTAAACATGAGGGTTGGTAGAAAGATGTTTTATCTCACTATAAAAGGTGATTATTTTATTTCAACTCATTTGAAGAAACATTTATTAAGCACCTTTTGAGTTTCACATTCTGTAAATTGGTGCCACTGATGAAGAGAAGATTGAGTGTGGTTTCACTACTGCCCTCATAAAGCTTGCTTTTTTTCAGGGGAAAGGAAATAAACAGGCTGATGAAAAGCAGATAATTATAATTCACTGAAGACTTTATTAAAGTGAGGGAGTGTAGTTAGGGAAGGAGTGGGAGGAAGTTAATGAAGAACCTTTAATTCCACGATGAAATTAAATTTGATCTAGGTAATAATCTTATGCTAGGTATCTGAGAAAAGGAAGGATGTAGGTTAAACAGTGTTCAAGGAAGAGGCTTTTGATTCCAATGTGGAGTAGTCTAGGAGAATTTGTGTGCATGGGAAGTTGTTTTTGAAGTGATTTACTAGTTAAAGTTTAATTTAAGCTCTAGGTGGATAAGTATTAAATTTCTTGCCTTCTAACCCTCCTAGCCCTAATCTTTAGAATCTCAGTTTACTCATGTGATAACTGAGGTTAGGCTGGATTATCCCTAAACTCCCTTTTATCTGTAAAACTTACATTGCTTCAGAATATTATAGTTCATAATATATAATAATATGTAATATAATATTTGGCTTGTTAAGATGAAATCATTTTTTCTTTCTGCTTGATTAGGAATCAGGAGACCTGGTTTCAGTCCTGACTTGAAAGTTGCTACTTATAGGACTGTAGAAATTAATGAAATCTTATTTGTTATGGAATTAACATAGTATCTGCCATATAATAGGTGTTTAATAATTGTTGTTGTCTTCCTCATCCCCCCTATTCTTTCCCTCAATGAGCCTTGATTTTCTACTTGATAAAATGGGGAAAATAATATCTACATTGTGTGGCACATGGAGTTATCGTGAGGCAGCATTTGAAAAGCTTAAAGTACTAAAGACAGAGGTCTGCTGCTGTTACTTTGTTTTTATTAATGATTGTGGTAAATACAAAAGTCTTGTATGGAGTGAAGCAAAGTTTTAATGCATTTTAAAGCTTTAATGATTTTAAACCTGAATTGACATTGAGGATATACTGTTTAACAAGAAATTAGTTTAAAAGGGGGGGAAATCTTATTATTTAGCTCATTTTTCTATGATTGTTCACTTCCTATAAGACTCATGAAAAGACTTAACCCCATTTACCTTGCAAAAAAAACTTAAAAAAAAAGACTCATGAAAAGAAAGACTGATTTGAATAAACACATCAAGGAAGAGTTGGGGCGTATTTGAAGCTATTCATTAGCTTTAAAAATCATTTCCATAAACTAGTGTATGGCTATTCCTTCCACATCTTAGGGTTAAGGACTCAGTGAGCTACCCCCATCTGAAAAATTCATGTAAAATTTTCCAGCCCACCCTTAGTACAAGAGAAAGTTTGAATTTTTTTCTTTTCTTTAATGAAGCATTTTTACAGTACTTTACTGTAAAATTTGAGTTAAGAATTTGGTCATAGACTCTGTGTCATCTGCCGACCTTCAAGTAATGTCTGCAACTGCCGCAAAACTCTCCCAAAGTTCTCATTTGATATAGCAATGGTTAAATATCAAAACAGAGATGGGGAAAGTTGAGATGTAGAAGGAATAACCACCACTTTAATCCAGAGAATTTGGAGACTTGGCCTGCTTCTGACTGATCTTGGTACTTCATTACTTTGGAGATGACAAAGGAATATCCATAGTGGAACAGAAAGCAGCATGACTCACTGGGTCTTATGAACCGCTGCTGAGCTAAAGGGTCTGAGGTCTTGCATCCCCTCCTCCTTTAAGGGATCCCTTTTGCTCTAAACCAATATTTCTTGACCTTGTTTTATGGTATAGAATTTTTTGGCTCAAGTGAAGTCTATGGATTCCTTCTTTTAAAAAAGTTTATAAATGTGTAAAAATATATTGCAATACAAAGAAAACCAAATATAGTTATCAAAATATATATTTTTTAAAAGTTCACTAACTGCAGGTTATGAATCCCAGTTATATTACACATACCATCTGTTCTGGCCTCTAATTAAAGGGATTAGCCTCCTTTTCTCAGTCTCTGCTCCCATCGTGGCATGGCTGGCAAAAACTGCTTAAACTTAGATTTGGCTCATTCCTTTAGTTCCCCAAAGGGTGAAGGAGATGAGTAAAACAGGCAGTCAACATACAAAATGAATCAACTATAGAACTATAGAACTATAGAACAGGTATTTATTTCTGCTTGCAAAAGACCAGTGCATCAGGAGTCAGGTGAACTATATTTTTGTCCTTGCTCTCCTGCTAATGAACTATGTTACATGACTCCTAGAGACTCCATTTCCTCCAATATAAAATAAAGGCAAAGTAGAAAACTGAAGGTTTGTTCCTATTCTAACATTCTATAAGTTACATCTCTATAACTTTACAGAATACAGCCAACTTTGCCATGTTATTCTCCTTCAGTTTTAAATTGAATGAACACAACAAAAACATAGTAAAGAGAACATCATTAAAAGGCAAACAACAAGAGGAAAGAGATCTGTTTGTAATTACTTTGTTCAGTTAAGGAGACTTTCTTTAACAACTAAATACCAAACATCTCAAATTGATATAATCCTCAGGTTTTGCTATTTTCCACAGAAATAGCATCAGCTTTTTCCTTAGATGTGATTGTTGAGTAGATATTCTAAGCACAATTTGGTAATGTGGGTCATATGTTATGGCAGGGTTGACCTTTCACCTCTTCTTAGAATTCTGTTACATTTTGGAAAGGTTATTGGTTATTTTCTGTGTTTGTACAACATACAGTCCACCCTTTTGTAAATTCCCAGTCACTACTGAAGTTGAATAACTCTAAGAAGCATCTGCACTTTATATCATCAGGGGCTCAACAAGATGCATAGGCTGTGAGAAAAGAATGCAAAGTCAAGGAAAAGGGTTGCATACTCATCGGCTTCCGAAAACACAATCTTATTTCCTTCAAGACACTGCTCAATTGATACCTATACTTGTAACCTTTCCTGATTCCTCTACTTATGAGTGTTCAAGAATACCTTTCATAGTTTCATTTTGTGTATTTTGGTGTATGATCTACCCCCATAGAATTTAAAGCCCCTGGGGGCAATCCTTTCATAAATGTTTTCATTAATTTCAAAAGTTCAAAAAATTTAATATTTTAAAAAAAATTCATTTAAAACATTATACCTAGGGTACAGCCAAGATGGTGGTGTGAAGGTAGCATTTCCCAGGAACTCCTTCCCCCCTCAAACTTCAAGAAAAACAAACAAATGATGACTCTAGCCAAAATTTAGAGGGGCAGAACCCCCAGAAAGACCAAGTGATACATTTTTCCAGTCCAAGATAACTTAGAAGTTCTGTGGGAAAGGTGTGTTTCACCAGGACTGGGGATTGGAAAAAAGACATGGATGCAGCCCAACCCAACCCAGCCCAGCCCAGGCAAGCACAGCCCAGAGATAACCAGCAACAACTTGAAGGGTCAGTGAGAGAACTCTGCTACTCCAGAATGAATGTGGAATGAGAAGCACCAGCCGTAGAACCTGCCCCAAGAATCTGGAGAAAGCAACCTGCACCCCCAGAGACGGTAAGGGAAGTCTGCAGAAATTTGTCTGCTCTCCCTGGGGTAGGACTATGCTATTTGCCTACCCTCAACTCCAGGTTGCAGTTTGGGCTTCCATACTAATAGAGCAGCATACCTCCTTATAGCACCAGGGCAGAGGGGAGTATGGGGGGCTATCTACATATCAAAGCACAGGCAAGAGAGCATAAGATATTGGAGGAATAAAGGTCCCAGTATGGTGCCCCCCCCAAAAAAAGACCCAAAGCCTTGGAAGTGCTGTCTTGGGCTGAGGAAATAAGTAAACAGCAGAAAAAGAAGAATCTGACCAAAGAGAATTACTTTAGTACTATGGAAGATCAAAACAATATACTCAGATGATGAGAAAATCAAAGCTTCTGATTTTGTCATCATCTGAGTATGTTTTTTATGTTTTCTTTCTCATAGTTTTTCTCTTTTTCTTCTTATTCTTCTTTCACAGAATTATTAATTGAAAATTGCCTTACACATAAAGAAATTTAAAAAGAAGAGTATAGCTTTGTATATTTAGATCCCATACTTTTTGAAAAATCTTTTGGATATTTTATTTATTTGTTTTCCTAACTACATGTAACAGTTACTTTTTTGCCTTTTCCATACTATGCTTTTTTAAAATCAGTCTTTAATATTTATTCTTATTTTGTACAAATAATTTTTTACATTAATAAAATATTCTTGTTTAAGAGTATATGAAATACCCCCTCCCCCCATAAATATAGACTTGCTTGAGCTATAAAGTAAAGGGGAGAGAAAAAATCATAATTAAAAAAATAATAGTAATAATTGTAGGTATGGCCAGGTGGTACAATGGACGGAGCACCAGCCCTGGAGCCATGAGCACCCGAGCCCACATCTGGCCCCGTAGACCCAACAATCACCCAGCCATGTGACATGCAAGCCACCCGAACCCCACTGCCCTGCAAAAACAAAAAAAAAGAAAAAAAAGACCCCAAATAAAATAAATAGTAATAATAGTAGGGGTGGCTGGGTGGTGGACAGAGCATTGGCCCTTGAGCCAGGAGCACCTGGGTCCAAATCTGGCCTCAGACAATCAACGATCACCCTGCTATGCAGCTCCAGGCAGGCCACCCAGGCCCATTTGCCCTGCACCCACCCACCAAAATAATAATAATAAAAAATGTGCTTGAGTCTTTGTTCCAACACCAGCAACTCTGTTGTGGGTAGATCACATTCTTTATGGTAAGTCCATGGCAAAAGTTACTTCCATATTTTTCCATAGTTGCCATTGCTGATCGCAACTCCCTCCTTTTGTATTTCTCCACTACCATGTACTATATTTTCTCTCGCCTTTCACTCTGACTCTGCTGTAGGGTAGTTGAGTGGCACAGCAGACAGATCCCTGGTCCTGGGGCCAAGAGACCCTGAGCCCCATACCACCCTTTAGGCCCTGCATCCACCTGGCCCTGTGGTGTCGGAGAGGCCATCCAATCCCAGCCCCTTGCAAGAAGTTAAAAAAAGAAAATGTGTTATATTTGACCACTCTCCCACCATGGTCCATCCTCTCCTCCTTCATTCACATCCCCCCCTTCCCCCTGTCACCCCACCTTCTTACTCCAGATACCTATACCCCATTGAGTATATATGCTGTTTCCTCTCCTAGCCACCTCTGATGAGAGCAAAGATTGACTCATTCCCCCTTGGCTCCCCACTTCCATATCATTGCAATAGCTCATTGTAATAAAGAAAAATCTTATTATATGAAATATCTTGGCCTATTCCCCCTCTCCTTTTTCTTTCTCCCATTACATTTCCATTTTTTTTCTATTGACTCCCTTTTTATACCATATTTTATCTTCGAATTCAGCTTTCTCCTGTGCTTCAACTATAAAAGCTCCTCTACCTGCTCTAATAACTGAGAAGGTTCATATGAGTATTATCAGTGTCATTTTTCTATGCAGGAATACATGCAGTTCATCATCATTAAGACCCTCATATTTTCCCCTTCTCCAATCTCTATGCTTCACCTGAGTCCCGTATCTGAAGATCAAACCTTCGGTTCAGCTCTGGCCATTCAAACAAGAACATTTGAAATTCCCCTGGTTCATTGAAAGTCCATCTTTTTCCCCTGGAAGAGGACATTCAGCCTTGCTGGGTAGTTCATTCTTGGCTGCATTCTAAGCTCTTTTGCCTTCTGGTATATTATATTCCAAGCCCTATGAGCTTCCAATGTAGTTGCTTCTAAGTCCTGTGTGATCCTGACTGCAGCTCCACAATATTTGAACTGTGTCCTTCTGGCTGCTTGTAATATTTTCTCTTTGACTTAGGAATTCTGGAACTTGGCTATAATATTCCTAGGGGTTGTTTTTTTGGGGATCTCTTTCTCGAGGGGATCGGTGGATTCTCTCCATTTTTATTTTGCCCTCTGCTTCTAGAATATCAGGGCAATTTTCCTATAGTAATTCTTTGAAAATGATGTCAAGGCTCTTTTCCTGATCATGACTTTCAAGGTATTCCAATAATTTTTAAATTATCTTTCCTAAGTCTGTTTTCCATATCAGTTGTTTTTTTCAATGACATATTTCACATTTTCTTCTAATTTTTCATTTTTTTTGTTTTGAAGTATTGATTCCCGATTTCTGGTAAATTCATCAATCTCCCTGAATTCTATTCTTTGTCTGAAGGATTTGTTCTCAGAGAGTTTTCTTATCTCTTTTTCCATCTGGCCAATTTGGCTTTTAAAGCATTCTTCTCCTCAATAACTTTTTGAACTGTTTTATCCATTTGACCTAAGCTGGTTTTTAGCATGCTATTTTCTTCAACATTTTTTTTGGATTTCCTTGACTAAGCTTCTGACTTCATTTTCATGTTTTTCCTGCATCTCTCTCCTTTCTTTTCCCAGTTTTTCTTCCAACTCCCTCATTTGATTTTCACAGTCTTTTTTGAGCTCTGTCATAGCCTGAGCCCAATTTTTGTTTTTCTTGGAGTCTTTAGATGCAGGAGCATGTGCTTCCTCATCTTCAGACTGAGTATTTTGATCCTTCTTGGGCTCATTTGCAAAATATTTCTCAATGGTCTTCCTCTTATTTCTCTACTTGCTCATTTTCCCAGCCTGGGCCTGGTTTTGGGGTGCTTCCTGAGCTTTTGGGACACTGCCACAAGGGTCTTAGTGTGTGAGGCTTTGTCCTCCCTCCTGGTCTGTGAATGACCATATGCACCCCCCTCTGCTACAGGGCTGAGGTCGGGGGGGGGGGCCCTGCTGTTCTATCGGGGGGCCTAGATTGCGATCAGGATCTGAATGTGGTCAGAACCCCAGAGTCCTGTTCCAGGGAAGAGGATAGAGCTCTGCAGTCTCTCTCTTCACTCCCCTCCCTAGGTTCAATGGGCTCATACCCTGGGGGCTCCTGCTTACCTGCCTGCTTCTGTTCCTGGATCTGGACTGCAGAACGATCATGCTGCCTGCTGTGTGCCCTGAGGGCCGGGCTCCATTTGCTCACTCTGGCAGAGGTCCCTCACTGTTCCCCCAATTTGTGCCCAGTGCTCCCCGGGGTGTAGCTCAGGAGACTACCCTGCAGCTATGGGGGGGGCTCCCAGTGCCCTGGGGCTGCCTCTGGAAGGCTGAAGTTCTTTCCCTCTGGCAGGCCACCCCTCCGACCCCGGGAGCAGAGACTTTCTGCTCTTTTCCAGGTTACCTTGAGTAGGAGAACTGCCTCACTGTATCCCTCTGTGGGTTCTCTCGAAAGTTTAGTTAGAGTCCTTAGCTTAAGACTTCTATGAGAGAGCGCCACAGAAAGGATCCTTTCTTGTCGCCATCTTGGCTCTGCCTCCCCCCCCCCTCAACAGTTACTTTTAACCAATCATTTTTTACAATTTTACAATTTCTCTCCTTCCCTCCATCCCTTGCCTTCCCCTTCCACTGACACAAAGCAATCTGATAGAAACTCTCTATTTATAACCATGCTGAACAGAGATCAATGTTGAACATATTGTGAGAGAAGAATCAGATCTATTACATATTTCTTTCTCTAGTTGTGGATGGCATTTTTCCATCACAGGTTTTTTGGAATCGTCCTTGATAGCTGAAAAGGGTTAAGTCTTTCATAGTTGATTATTGTGCAATGTTGCTGTTTTCCTGGTTCTGCTCATTTCACTCAGCATCAGTTCATGTATATATTTTCAGGTTATTCTTGTACATGTGGTTCTTTTTCCATTTTTTGTGAACTTGTTGTATTGCGGAATTAAAAGGTATGCAGAGTTGCCCTACAGAATGTTTAATTAAGTTCAGAACTGCCAACAGTGCATTAGTGTCCCAGTTTCCTATATCCCCTCAATATTTATGCTTTCCCTGTTCTTTCACATTAGTCAATATGATAGATATGAGGTATTACCTTAAAATTGTCTTAATTTGCATTTCTCTAATTAATAGTGATATCGAACATTTTTCATGTGACTATACATAGTTTTAGTTTTATCTGAAAGCAGCCTGTTCATATCTTTTGATCATTTTTCAACTGGATAATGAATAATATTCTAATAAATTTTTCTATATAAGTTCTATATATATTTGAAAAATGAGACCTTTATCAGAAGCACAAACTATAAGATTGTTTCCTAGCATTCTGCTTTCCTTCTAATCCTGGTTGTACTCATTTAGTTTGTACAAAAACTTTTCAACTAATATAATTAAAATTGTCCATTTTGCATTTCATAATGTTCTCCCTCCCATCTTGGATCATAGAGTTTCCTTCTTTCCATAGATCTAATGGGTAAATAATTTCTTGCTCTTGTAATTGGCTTATGGTGTTGACTTTTATATCAGAATCTTGTTCCTATTTCAACCTATCTTTGTATAGAATGTGAGATATTGGTCAACTAGTTTCTGCCACACTATTCTTCAGTTTTCCATTCTCCAATTTTCCAGGCACTTTTTATCAGAAAGGGAGTTCTTATCTCAGAAACTAGAGCCTTTGTTTTTATCAAACAGTAGGTTCGGAGATTTAATGACCTTTATGTCTAGCACACTCAATCTATTCCACTGATCCACCACTCTATTTCTTAGCCAATATCAAATAGTTTTTTTATTAACTGGGACCTTATAATATTAATTTTAGGTCTAGGAGAACTAGACCACCTTCCTTTGCATTTTTTTTTCATTAATTCCCTTGATATTCTTGATCTTTTGTTCTTCCAAATAAATTTGTTACTATTTTTTCTAGGTCTATAAAATAATTTTTGGTAGTTCGACTGGTATGGAATAGAATATGTAGATTAACTTAGGTAAAATTGCCATTATTATTGTATTAGTACTCCTACTCATGAGCAACCAGCCCTGCATTACTAGTATAAATCTCACCTAGTCATAGTGTATTTTCCTAGTGATAACTTGTAATCACTTTGCTAATATTTTGCTAAAAATTTGCATCAATATTCATTAGGAAAATTGGTCTTAGTTTTAGCTTTTCCTCCTTTAAGTATCAGCATCATATTTGTGTCATAAAAGTAATTTGGTAGGATTCTTTCTTTGCCGATTTTGCTAAATAGTTTACACAGAATTGGGATTAATTCTTCTTTAAATGTTTGGCAGAATTCGCTTGTGAAATCATCTGGCCCTGAAATTTTTTTCTTAGGGAGTTAGTTCACTGATGACTTGTTTAACTTTTTTTTTTGGAATGGAATTAAATAAGTATTTTATTTCCTCTTCTGTTAATCTAGGATATTTATTATTTTTTTAAATATTCATTCATTTGACTAAGATTATCATATTTACTGGAATATAGTTGGACAAAATAGTTTTGAATTATTGCTTTAGTTACTTCTTCATTGGTTGTAACTTTAATCTTTTCTTTTTTGATACTATTAATTTGATTTTATTTTTTAAAATTAAATTATCCAAAAGTTTATTTTGCTTTTGTAAAACTAATTCTTAGTTTTTTACTAATTCAATAATTTTATTACTTTCAATTTTATTAATCACTCTTTTGATTTTCAGAATTTCTAATGGTATTTAATTGAGGATTTTAAATTCTATTGATCTACTCTTTCTCTAATTTATTTATGTATGCATTTAGAGTTATAAAATTCCCACTAAGAACTGCTTTGTCTGCATCCCACAAGTTTTATTTTCTCATTATTGTCATTTCACTGATTGAAATTATTGATTGATTTTATGATTTGTTGTTTAATGCATTCAGATTATAGGATTAGACCATTTAGGTTCCAATTAAATTTTATTTATCTTTCTGTGGTCCTTTAATACATATAATTTTTATTGCATTATGGATTGAGAAGGATGCATTTCATATTTGTACCTCTCTGCATTTGATAGTTAGGATTTTATGCCCTAATACATGGTCAGTTTTTTGTAAGTGCCATGTATCACTGAGAAAAAGGTATATTCCTTTTTATCTCCATATGATTTTCTACAGAAGTTTATCATATCTATCTTTTCTAAGATGTCTATCGCCTTCATTTCCTTCTTGTTTATCTATGTGGTTATAGTTATCTAATTATGAGAGAGGGAGGTTGAGATACCCGGCTAGTATAGTTTTACTGTCTATTTCTTTCTCATTTAAAAGAATTTGGGTAATTATAAAGAATTGCATCAAAGTTATTACCCAATTGATAAATGGTCAAAGGATATGAATAGACAGTTTTCAAATGAAGAAATTAAAGCTATACATAATCATATGAAAAATATTCCAAAATCATTATTGATTAGAGAAATGCAAATTAAAACAACTATGAGCTTCACCTCACACCTATTGGGTGACAAAAAAGGGAAAATGATCAATGTTGGAGAGGTTATGGGAGGATTGGGACATTGATGCCTTGCTGGTGGAGTTGTGAGCAGATCCAATTACTCTGGAGAGCAATATGGAACTGCACAAAGAGCAGTAAAATTGTTCATTCTGTTTGACCCAGTAATTCCAATTCTAGGTCTATATCCAGAAGAAATGATAAAATATAGGAAAAGTCCCACATATTACAAAATATTCATGGCAGCTATTTTGGTATTGACAAAGAACTGGAAATTGAGGTGATGCCCATCAATTAGGGAATGGTTAAATAAGTTATGGTACATGAATACTATGGAATATTATTGTTCCATAAAGAAATCATAAATGGCTGGACTCTAGAGAAGCATGGAATGACTTACAGGATCTGATGCTGAGTGAAGGGAGCAGAACCAAGAGAACAATGCATGAATTAATAACATTGTGAGATAAATAACCATTAATTGAAACAGTTCCTCTCAGCAATTCAGAAAGCTAGGACAATCATATTAGACTGGCTATGGACAATGCTATCCCCATCCAGAGGAAGAAAAACAAAACAAAAAAAAAACAAGAAAAAACCTTCAGAATCTGATGAACACTTTACCAAAATTATCTCATATATTTCTTTTCCTTAATCCTAATTCCTCATACTGAAAATGACTAATCTATAAACATGTTTATCACAAATGTGAATGTACAATGTTAACCTGACTATTCATCACAGAGGAGGGGGGGGTGGGAAAGGAGGGTGGAAGGAAATTTTGTAAACAAAATAAACAAAAGCATATGGATAAAAGTTTTAAAAACTTTCATAACATGTAACTGGAAAGAAAAAACATCAATAAAAAAATAATTTGGGTGCTATGCTACTTGTACACACACACACACACACACACACACATGTATAGTACTGATATTCTTTATTGTCCATGGCACCTTTTCGTAAGATGTAGTTTATTTCTTATTTCTTATCTCTTTTGCTTTCACTTTTTCTGAGATAAGGATTGCTACCTCTGCTTTTTATACTCTTTCAAAGCATAATATAGTCTGTTCCAGCCTTTTACTTTTGGTCTGTTTTTCACTTTCTCTTCAATATCATATTGTAGGATGCTAGTTTTTAATCTTCCTCTATTTTATGAGAGAGTTCATTCCCCTTCACATTCTCTATATTTCCCTCCATGCTATTTCCCCCCATTTATATTTTTCCCTCCTTCCACCCTGTTCCTAATTAGTATTTTGTTTTTGACCACCACCTTCCTCAATCTGTCCTCCCTTCTTTCAATCCCCTTGCTTTTTCTTTCCCCTTTCCCCTCCTACATTTGCCTTCCCTTCTATCAGCACTCCCTTCCTCTTTCTTTCCCCCTTTTACTCCCACTTACTTCCCTGTGGGATAAGATAAATTTCTAAATCCAATTGAGAGTGTATGCTATTCCTTCTGAGCCATATCTATTGAGAGGAGGATTCTATCAATGCTCACACCCTCCCCTCTTTCTTTCTACTATAAAAGGTCTTTTGTGTTTCTTCATGTGATGTGATTTACCCTCTTCTGTCTCTTCTTCTCCCAGTACAATCCATGCTTTAAATAACTCAATTTTTTTTTAGTATCATCATATCATCATCAATTTATATGCATTACTGCTATCTGAATATACTCCTTCCAACTATACTAAAAGAAATACAGTTCTAAACAGTTACAAATATTATCTTCCTGTTTAGGTTCATAAAAAAGTTAGTTTCATTGATGAACATTTTTTTCCTTTCTGTTTATCTTCTTTTGCAACTCTTGAGTTTTGTTCTTGAAGCTAGAATTTTCTGTTCAATTTTGTCTTTTTATCAGAAAAGTGTGAAAGTTTTCTGTTTCATTGAAAGTCCATCTATTCCCCTGAAAGATTATGCTGAATTTTAACATGGAAGTTAAGTTGATTCTTGATTTTAATCTGGGATTCTTTGACCTCCAGAATCATATCCCATGCCTTGCAATGCTTTAATATTGAACTGCTAAGCCTTGCATAATCATTTTTATTTGAATTGCGTCTTTTTGACTGCTTGCAATATTTCCCCTTTTGCTGATAATTCTGGAATTAGTTTACAATATTCCTTGTAGTTTTTATTTTAGGTTCTCTTTCAGAAGGTGATTGATGAATTGTTTCAAGGACAATTTTACCTTCTTGTTTTAGGGTGTCAGGGAAGTTTTCTTTGATAATTTTCTGAACTATTTTGTCCAAGCTCTTTTTTTACCATAGCTTTTAGATAATCCAATAATTCTTATATTATCTCTCCTGGATCTTTTTTTTCAGATCTGTTCATTTTCCTATAAGGTAGTTTTCATTTTTTCTGTTTTTCTGTTTTAATTTTGTTTGATGAATTCTTTATGTCTTATAGAGTCATTAGTTTCCACTTGCCCAATCCTAATATTAAGGAATTATTTTCTTCAATTACCATTTATATCTCCTTTCCCATTTGGTCATTTTTTTTTGTTTTCCTCTATCAGTTTTTGTGCTTTCTTTTCCCATGTTTTCTTAATTCTCTCACATAATTCTCACTTCTTTTCTCAAATTTTCTTCTACCTCTCTTACTTGGTTTTTAAAATCCTCTTATTGATTAGAAAATGATTTGTAATCTTATAAATTTGATTCAGTTCTCTATATATTTTAGTAATGAATCCTTCATTATAAACAATAGATATGAAAATTGTTTTTGTTCATTTTGAAGTCGAGCTCTGTTCTTGGGGTAGAGTACCAAGTTTCTTGTGTTGGAGACCAAGGATCTGTTCCTTCACTTTCCACACTGGAGTCTCAGGTGCCGGTGACTTGCTCCTTGCATTAGAATAACCAAACCTAGTCCCAACTGTTGCAGTGGAATTTTGGGGCTCAAAGTATGCCTTCTGCATTAGGGCTGGAGTCCACACTGCTGTGTGCTTGATCTGATGAGCTGGGACCCAGGAGCTGGTGGTTACTGATCTGTACTTGGCTAAGAGACTCCTGCTGGCTTTCCAGATCTCTGTTGCACAGGATGATTTCCTTTTTGCACAAGTCAGGCAGACCTATTCTGAAGTCCCTCCAAAATATTTTTAACTGAAAAATGTATTCACTCCCTCTTTTTTGTTGACTCTGTATCTCCAGAGACTGTTTAGAGGCTTTATTTACAGTCATTTCAGAGGGAAACTGGGAAAAGTTCAAGGAGTTTCCTAACCTCTCTTTAACATCTTGACTCTGCCAAGGAAGTCCCAGGCAGTATTGTCAAAACTATCTGTACCATGTGTCCATTTATGAATGGACTGATGAATATGTTCTGTGCAGCAGGCTAAAACAAAATCCCAACAAAATACATACACACAATAAAAAAATTTGAGTATAATTTGACTAAAAGAGAGACATTAGTTGTTGGTATTATCAGTATGATGGTGCCTCATTTAACCAAAATAGATGGAGAATGAGTTTTTCCGGTTTTGTTTTTTAGATAATGGAATCTCCTTGATCTAGGATCATAGCAAGAAAATGTATTAGAGATAACTACCTCATTTTAAAGAAGGGGGAGAAAAGAAATATTTTAAATGCCTACCACATAACAGAAATGTTGTTAATTGCTTTACAAATATCTCATTTTATCTTCATAACAACTCTATGAGGTAGATAATATTAATATCCCTATATTAGGACTGAGGAGGTAAACAGGGTCACATTCTCATATATCTCCACATGCACTATATGAATTAGGAGCAATTGGGAAAATCAGGAAAAGCCTATTGTAGTAACTGAGCCTTGAAGGAAACTAAGTGTTCCAAAAAGAGGAAATGAAGAGGGAGAGCATTCTTACCTGGGCAAATACAGAGGATGAATTATAATATATATGAAACAGCAAGTCAGCCTCTTTTGTTGGTGATGAGTGTGTAAAAAGAAATAAAATATAATTATCTTGTAATATTCATTTTAAATATTTTTTTAAATGTTAAACAGATAAACATTTATTTCATCTAAAAGTGATAAGAAATATTAGAGTTTCTTGATCAAAGAAAGAGAATGATGATTCTTGTGCTTTAGGAATATCAATATCAACTTGGCAGTTGATAGACTGGAAAAGGAAAGCATTAAATACAGGGATATCAATTAGGAGACTATTGCATTAATCTTGTCATTGGACTTGTTTGACTCCAAAAGAGAGTTAGACTCGTGGTATGAACCAGTTCTGCCTCACAATTCATGTGCCAGTCAAGACATCACCCTTATGTTGTCATTGGTCCTTTTGGAGAAAAAAGGATGAACAATAAAGGCAAGAGATAATTCAGGCTGGAATTAAGATGGTGTTTGCTCCAAATGAAAAGGCATCTTGTAGACCATGGAAGTTATAGTGGCAGAATTAATAAGAACTAGGAAACTGGGTGAAAATGTCAAGTCATGTCATGTACACTTCAATCCAGTGACACTGGTCTTGGTTCATCTATGCATAAAAACTCCATGTTTCCAATCTCTGCATGGTCTTTGTTCCCCATTGTTCAGAACTCTCTCTATTCAATTTAAACTACTGACCACTATCTTTTTAAAATTTATTTATTTTCAACCACATGTATGTGTATATTTTTAAGTTACAAAATTTCTTTCCACCCTCCCTTCCCATCCCCCCCTCCCCTCAGTGGCTAACAGTCAGATCAGCATTGTACATATGTGTTTTGATAAACATGTTTATAAATTAGTAATTTTTGCTATGAGGAAATAGAATTAAAGGAAAGAGATATATAAGAGATACGTTTTAGAAAATGTTCATCAGACTAGGAAGGGGTTTTTTGTGTATGTTTTGTTTTCCTTCCTCTGGATGAGGATAATATAGTCCATAGCAATCAAATACTATTGTTCTAGCTCTCTGGACTTCTGAAAGGAGCTACTTCCATCAAGGTTCTTCATCTCACAATGTTGTTGCTGATATGTACATTGTTCTCTTGGCTTTATTCTGTTCACTCAGCATCAGATCCCATAAGTCATTCCATGCTTCTCTTGAGTCTGACCATTTATGGTTTCTTATAGAATAATAGTATTCCATAGCATTCATGTACCATAACTTGTTTAGGCATTCCCCAATAAATGGACATCACCTCAATTTCTAATTCTTTGCCACTACAAAAAGGGCTGCTATGAATATGTTGGAACATGTAGAGTTTTCCCCTTTTTTATAAATACTTCTGGATATATGCCTAGAATTGGATTTGCTGGGTCAAAGGGTATGAACAGTTTTATTGCTCTTTGAGCGTAATTTCATATTGCTCTCCAGAAAGGTTGGATCCATTCACAACTCCACCAGCAATGCATCAATGTCCCCCCGCCCCATAAGCTCTTCAACATTGATCATCTTCCCTTTTTCTCATCTGGGCTAATGTAATAGGTGTCAGATGATACCTCATTGTTGTTTTAATTTGCATTTCTCTAATCAATATTGATTTGGAGCATTTTTTTCATGATCATATATAGCTTTAATTTCTTCATTTGGAATCTGTCTGTTCATATCCTTTGACCATTTATCAATTGGGAAATGACTTATGGCCTTATAAACTTGATTCAGCTCTCTATATATTTTAGAATTGAACCTTTACCAGAATTCCTGGTTGTGAAAAATATTTCCCAGCTTTCTGCTTTCCTTCAAATTTTGGCAGCATTGATTTTATTACTGCAAAAACTATTTAATTTAATATAGTCAAATCATTCATTTTGCAGTTTATAATGTGCTCTAATTCTTGCTTGATCATAAATTTATCCTCCATATATCTGATAAAGTGTTTTGGGTTTATTAATTTATCTCTGGTATCATTTTTTATGTCTAAATCTTCTACACATTTTGACCTTATTTTGGTATAAGGTGTGAGATGTGGATCTTTGCCTAGTTTTTGCCATATTATTTTCCAATTTTCCCAACAATTTTTGTGAAATAATGAGTTATTATCCCAGAATCTGATGTCTTTGTGTTTGTCAAATAGTAGATTGCTGTGATCATTTTTCTGTAACTTGTTTTGAATTTCCAATAACTAAACTTAACTAAAATTCTACCCTTGAAATAAAGTCTTCTCCAATCTCTTTTCATTCTGGTTTCTTCCCTGTTATTTCCTGTGGCTCATTTTGTAAATATTTGCATGTTTCCATCATATTAAAAGTTGTTTGAGGGCAGGAACTGCCTTTTGTGTCTTTTTTGTATTCGAGCACTTAGCATAGTTCTTGGACCTTAAGAAATATTTATTGTTTATTTGATTGACACAGAAATTGTTAACCCATTTTACCTAAGAAAATGGAAGCACTTGGGACAAGATAGTAAAGTTAGCAAAGGAAGAAGAATTAGGAAGGAAGAAAATGAAATACTTTTCTATCATCACAATACTAGAAAGTATTCAAACTTAGGTTTTCTATCCTTGTTCAACACTTTTTCCTCAATGCCATGCCACCTAAATTGGAGTAGGGAGACTTGAACATTACTGAGATTACATCTAGTATTCTTAATACTATAGCATTCTTTCTCCTAACATATGTATTTTCTCACTCTGACCTTAGATGATAAGTCCCATATGAGCTTACAATTTACATATGTAGCATTTTAAGATAGGAAAGTAGAATTCATATAATATTCATTAGGACAAATTAATGATTCACTGTTTTAAATAGTGGGATATGTTTTGTAATAACTTAATGGAAGACCTTCTAGTTTTCACAAAACAAAAAACAAAAAAAAAGTAAATGAATAAACAAACAAAAATAAGCAAACCAATTCCTTAAGGGCTGAAACTTCGTATGCTTAATCAGGGCCAAAAAGTTATTTATTTTGGAAAGTTTTTTCCCCCTAAGTTCTTCAAACTATTGTTCCTGAGGTTTGAATCTTATTTGGTTTGAATTATGGCAGTGAAAAATAAATACTGGAAATAAATAACAGAGATACCCTTTAATTTCAGAACTGAATAGGAAAGTACACTTTGTGCTGGAAATGTAAACAGACTGCTAGTTTCCAGATATTGTCATCAGGCATTGGATCTCTGCTGATTGTCTTGATGTGAATTCTAAGTAAGTTAGAAAGTATGCAAACTAAAGATGAGCAGTGGACATATTTGAGTCTGTAAGTCTATACCAAGATAAAGGTAATAATTAAAGTTTCTTCCTAAAGGTTTTATGTGGTTGGAAGTGCCATGAGATGCTTGAAATTATTAGAATATTAATTATTATTACTCTGTCATAGTTGTTGAGAATAAAATGGTATAGTAGAAAAAACATTTGAATTAGAATTAGAAATATTAAGTTCACATTTGAGCTCAGTCACCTTCCCTGTGACTGAGTTTGTAGTGAACTTCTAGCCCTAACATTCTATGGTTAAATTATGATAATAATAAAAGATAATCCTTCATTAATGTTTCAATAGACCTGTAGTTTGACTAGTGGGATTTTCAATGTGTGGTATTGGAGTGGTGAGGAAGATAGACTCATTCATAGGAATTGCTTCCCTTAATGATGGCTATGTGGGCAAAACTGGAAGCAGCATCAGTGTTCTGGGTGGCAGTGTTAGTCTTAGAATCTTGACTTTAGAGCCCCTGAGCAACATCTATCAGGGTGTAAGGGGAGATGGTGGCAATGCTTAAATTTGCCTATAACATATTAACTCCCGACTCTCCTTCAGGGTACCCCTGCTGTTTCAATGAGACTGGTTTTCTGGAAAATTATGGGCCATCACAAACAAGGCATCCAGGATTGACAGAAATGAATGAGTTATGATCTGCATCTTTTCAGGGGATTCAGACATTTCTACAATCATAGATATTTATCAGCATTTATACTTCTAATAAGTATTATTAATTTTTGCATTGCCTGCTGCATCATCCATCATTTTTTTTTTATTTTCTGAGATCATTTTGTCCTCTTACTCACAACTACATAACACTGAGAGAAGAGAATTGATATTAAAAAGGTGAATTTTGGCATAGATCAATTAAAGCTCTATAATTCTCCAAATAAAATACATCATGCCTTCTTTTTCCTGTGCAATTTTGGGCCTAGTTCATTGACCATCTGTAGCATCTATTCAGGATATAGATATTGTTGGAATAGCTCAATGGGCTATTCATCCAATTGTCTGTCACAAAATGTGAAATAGGTACTCTTCAACCATTTGGTTTCCCCATAGGGACGGTTGCACTGATTTCTTTTGAATACATGTGGATTTCATTAAAGAGACCATGCAGTGTTCCAGGGACTCAATGCAATCAGGAAAATATTCATAAGCAGGGACATCTGAAGGACTTTACCCTCTGTGGGGAATATGCTCTTCTATGTCAAATCTGTGCTGGATGTCCTCCAAAGAACACCTTTGGTGAACATGTATCTCCATGGTGTATGCCTCAGTAGACACTAATCATCAGATAATTTGTCCAAGTATGAGATTTCAGTGATGTAGGAAATTTCTTGTGTGGAAATTATCTCAACAAACACAAATCATGAATTCGACTAGTCTTTTATAGAGTTGCCTACACTATTGAGAGAATAATTGATGGTCACCACTTAGTTCACATCAAAGGAAGTCCTTGAACTCAGATCTTCTGGACTGGAAGTAATACTTACCAATTCTGAAATTTTCAGTGAACCTAGAGGGCTTTATTTGGAATTTTGAGACCTGAGATGAATTCTACTTCTCTCTCACTTCCTGTATAGCTGAGGTTGAGGAAATTAACCTCTTTAGGTTTCATTTTCTTCATTTGTAAATTTAAGTGGATTGTAATGAATGAACTCCAAAGTCCTTTCTGGGAATATGTCTATGACTAATTCACTCTGTCATATCATTGGTACTCTTTGAAAATAAAGGCACATCCACAGGTACCATTTTTGACCCCATAGACTTTGGTAAAAGACATATTTGAGAACCCTTACTGTTTTGGACTGTATCAGTTTGGAGGACAACTGATCTTAGGAGAAGTTCACCTCGAAGTTGTCTGCAGAAAGATGAGTGAGTTTTTCCATAAGATTTTGTAAAAGCTATCAGTATAGTCCAAGAGGGAATAGTGTGACCTACAACTATACCATTAAAATTATAAGAGTTTTGAAAATAAAGGCACAAGCAATATAAGATCATTAAAGTATAGATCATACCATAACCAGTCCCCTGATCAATAAACTTCAGTTGTTTCTCATTATCCCTAGGATCAAATACAAATTCCCTCATCATTTAAAGCCATTCAAATCTAATACCAGCCTGCCCTTTGATCTTTATCAATGGTCCAGGAAATAGGACTTCTTGTTGCTTACAAACAACTCTCAATTTCTTGCCTCATTGTTCTCCATGCCTGGAAAATGTTTCTTGACTTCTTTCTCTTAGAATCCATATATTACTTCAAGGTTCAGTTCATATCTTCTTTTACAAACAACTTTTCCCGTTATCTTATGCCAGTGCTTTCCTCCAAAATGTATCTTGGTATTTTAATTAAAATAGCAAATTGTATTTTACTTGAAGAAGTTAAATTACAGCTTTTGGGGGAATATTCGAATAGCCTTCCAAGTTTTCTCCCTTGATAGGACATAATCATCTTGAGGGTAGGAAATGTTTTGCTTCTGTATTTTTGTATTCCCTGTCACATACCAGAAATTTAAGAGTTGCTTGTGGATTGATTGGTTTCATTGGCTTTGAAGAAGTACCAGATGGAAACAAGAGATAGAGAGCAACTGACGACCAACCATCTGTTTAAAATTTCAGGTTAAAAATGAGAATCCCCCACAAAGATTGGGAGTGTGGGTCCAATAAATTGGTCTGATGCTAAACTATCATGTTCACATGGGATTAAAAAGTAGATTTTGACTTTGGAGATAATCTAATCTAATACTATCATTCTATTGATGAGGACATAGAATCTCAGAAAGTTCCTGACTTGTAAACATGGTATACTGATGGTAGATAGTTAGTATATGCAAGTTTTGAATCCAAACCACCCAACAAGAGATATATTACTCTTTACATTGCATTCTGCTTCAATAGGAAATTATGGTAAAGAAGACTCGATTTTTATTGGCAAGAGGACTTAGGTGAATTTTTTTCTTTATTTTTGAGACCAGCTGGACAGAAGACTGGCTTTAGAACAGGATATCCACAGTCAATTTCTGACTCTGCCAAAAACTAGCTGTATGACTTTGGACCAGTCATGTCACTAACTGAATCTCAATTCTTTTACTTGTTTAATAAGCATAGTCAACTGCATGACTGTTATGGTCATTTCCAATTTGAAATCTATGATTCTATACCTCAATTTAATCAAATCTACATAATTTTCAGCAAGCAGGACTTGTACAAAGTCTGACTTTTCTAAATAAAATTTTGACTATATGGTTTTTTATTTTTTAATGAATTACTGAATTTTCAACACTATTTTTATTTAGCATATTATTTGAACCTCAAATGATAGAAATCCCATTAAAGCATGCCAGTTATTAATTACTTGATATAAACATAATATCATAAAAACTGATAGAATTTAAGGAGGATACAAATATAAATATACTTTTTCCTATCTTCATGGAACTTATAGATTAGCATAGCAGATCAGATGTTGAGAAATAACTATAATATCATGAGCAAAGGAAAAAATGTATACTAGAGGCAAAAAGTGACATAGATGGGTAGAAGTGTATAATCCTTATGTTCTTGACTGACAGAAATATATGGATTCTGGACTGTGAAAGTTTATTCCATACATAATATTTGTATTAGATTTGCTGTTATTTTGTTGTGACAAACTCTTCTTGACTTCATTTTGGATTTTCTTGACAAAGATACAAGAGTGGTTTGCTATTTCCTTCTCCAACTTATTTTTATATATGAGCAAACTTAAGGAAAACAGTTAAGTGACTTGCCCAGGGTCACATAGCTACTAATCATCTGAGGTCTGATTTGAATCCGGGTCTTGCTGGTTCCAGGTCCAATATTCTATCCACTGTGCCACCTAGTTGTAATATCCACACTAAATTTCCTGATGGGAAAAAATTCCCTTAGGTTTTCCTGATATTAAGTAGTCAGGGGTGAACTTAAATACAGACCCATGAAATAAGAATGAATAAAAGTAAATGAAGGTCATTGAGTAGAGATGAATTCTCCTAGAAGTAAGTTATACCCACTGTATAACCCTTAGATGCTGAAGCAGCATTTGTTTTTATTTACAAGACCTAGATCTCACAATTCCAAAGTGGAGGAATCAATAGATCTTTGAGGATTTTTTAGACCTATTCTTTTAATTTCCTTAGGTTTATTTTTCCACTTGGAAATAGTTCACATTATAAAGCTGGAACTAGTTCAAGGGTACAAGATAAATAAAAGGAACCAACCCATTGATAAGGACTAAAGGTTTTGGCAGCCTTTTATCCTCTCCAAAATATCTCAGCAGTAAATGTGGGGGAATTGGCTAAAAACGCACTGTTCTCATGGTTGAATTGTTTTGAACCAATCCCTGGTCCTTGCAATTTACCACTCTAAGTTGAGGTTAGTAAACAGAGCCTTGATTGCGTCAGTCAACAGACTCGGATTGTGGTACTATTTTTTTTAACTCATGGTCAAGTACCTGAATATTTCTGGACCTCAGTTTCCTTTTCATTAAAATGAGAATATTGATTGGGTTATCTTCCCCCCCTAAGAGAATATGATATATAGTTATAATGTACTTGTCTTCTTACTATTCCCTAGAGTACATTTCATCAGTCCTTTCCTTGGCCAAATGTCACCTCCCTCACCCCTTCCCCCATACACATTTCTGCCTTGTTTTAACCCATATCTTCCTTCAGAGCTCAATTATTTCAAAAGCTTTTTGTACTCTCCTGGTTCTCTCAATGGTTGGTAACCTCTTCCAAATATTTTGCATTTATTTTGCTTTTGTTTTGTTGTTACTTACTAATTTCTGTCCATGTTGCTCTCATATCATACTCACTCCCCAAATGATAATTAAAATTCCTTGAGTGCAGTAACTTTTTCATATTTTCTTTGAGTCACTAATACCAAGAAGAAAGACTGGCACATTTTCAATACTTAATGAATTTTTCTTGAATGGAATTACCAATAAAAGTCATCATGAGGAAAAGATACTGTGTATATGCCTTGGGTGGCAGGGGGAGTGCATTTTTTAAGGAGGAAGGGGAAATCACCTGCTTAGACTCCCTAGTTATAGATGCACAAGACCCCAGAAGAAAACTTTCTTGAGTTATGGATGCCCAGGTCAACCAAATCCTGGACTATGTCATGAGTCCTAGACTATACACAGAGAGTGGACATGGATATATTTTGATACAAGGAAACTGACCAGATCCCATTAAAACACCAAACACCACTCTTTTTATAAGAAGCTATGATGTTCTTGAAAAATGATGGGAAAGCATGATAATGTTGTAGTATGAAAGGAAACATCTTGTTTACAAATGTCAGCCAGTAATTAGCATATTTTAAAGGGAGGAACCACAACTGCTGGCTCTTGTTAGCAATGAAAACCTCAGTCCTTTTTTGTGGCTGTGTTTTAAGAAGTAAAGTAGACAGAAAGACTCTGAAACCAGTTCGTAAATAGTTGATTTCATATTTTAAAATCTTACACTAAAACTGTCACCCCCCCCTTGCAGATCACAGATGGTAGAGAACTAATTTGTTACTGTTTGATAACTGCTTTTATGTATCAAAGCTCTTATTTACTACTCGGTAGGGGGAAATGATAGAGAAAGAGCAATTACGTGTTTTCTTTCAGGTTTTCTTTAACTACTTGGGTTCTTGGTCCAACCTCCTTTTCCCTACTCCCCTATTCTGCTACCCCCCAAGCTGCAAAGATTTCTTATTTGAAAAAAATTCATTGTAGCTTTTTTGCATTTCTAATTTGTAAGTTAATAAACTTTCTTTAATTTTTCATTTAAAGAATAGGTATACTAGATAGGTTAGTTGTATTCTTTCCTGGGCATTTGTAATTAGTGCTGCTAAGTAAATCAGTACAAGGACTATATTTTTCCCTCAAAGATGATCATATTGAAATAGTGACTTTTTCAATATTGGTCATAAAATTAATTTGGCAAACATTTCAGGTACCTTCTTTGTGAAGAGCACTGAACTGCTTTCTACATGTGACACTACCTTAACCCATAGCTGCTCTTGTGCCACTATGATAATTAGCAAGCTTATACACCTAAAATTCAGGTTAACACCTTCAGTAGGGGTTAGAGGCAATGGCAGAATTGAGAGAT
The DNA here is from genome assembly GCF_037893015.1 of Macrotis lagotis. Taxonomy (NCBI): domain Eukaryota; kingdom Metazoa; phylum Chordata; class Mammalia; order Peramelemorphia; family Peramelidae; genus Macrotis; species Macrotis lagotis. The sequence continues at coordinate 215,459,248 of NC_133658.1, read as the reverse complement.
ATCCCTCATTCCAATTCTCTAAAAGTCTGGGAGAAAACTATTATATAAAACAAGCACCAACTATATGATAGGCATAAAAGAGGTTACATTTTATTGAAGGAAGCAATATGAAAATTTAGATGTTTTATATATATATATATATATATATAAAACATACTTAAATATGTTTCTATAGCAATATATGTATATATAATGTCTATTCATATATATAGCATATATATATATATATATATACATAGAATGGTAGAATTTATATGTGCATGTACATATATAAGTATTGTGGCTGATAACAGAGATAGAAATATACTCTCATATTTATCCTGTGTGATTATGGATAAATCACTTGATGTCTCTGACCCTCATGTTCTTTCTCTGTAAAAAAAGGAATAATAATGACAATATTATTTACCTCACAGGGTTATTGTAATGTCTAACTATAATAATGTACATAATTCATTTTGCAAACTTTAGAGATCTATAGGTGGCTAATTATTTTAATCTTGAAAGATAATAGGAGTCTTTGCTACTTAAAGGTAATTAGTATAGCAAATATAAGAACTATGAAGATAGAATTAACAGAACTGTTAGAAAATTGTTTGCATATGAGAACTTAAAAGAGAAGAATAAAAAAGAAAAATGAAAGGCATACAAAACTGCACGAAGGGAGGAATGTGGTATAGGATCATATAATGGAGCTAAAGGAGGAATGGTTAGAGACTTGAGATAATGAGCTCAGTTGTAAAGTGAATTTAAAGTGTCATTCTGAAATCAAATGGAAATCTAATTTTGAAGATCAAAAAAGAAGCTAGTTATTAGTTGTGTGATATGTCAAACAGGTGAAGTTTTCGTTTCAAAAGTTTCATATTTAAAATAGTGATAATAATTCATTTATTTAGGAAAATGTATCAGTAATAATATTAATAAGCACCACATTGTTAAATGTAAATATATCAAATGTAAATGTAAAGGGATTTGGAACCAAAGATCATGAATTCAAATCATAATTCTAACACTTACTACCTTATCTTAACTATCAAATGAGACATTTGGAATAGATGACTTGAAGGTCAAATCTATCTGTAAAGCAAAGATCCTTTGATCTAATAGCAAAGAATAAGAAAGCAATAAATAATAGAATACTTAATTCCCCTGATATTTGTAGTATATATGCAATATCAAATATGTGCTATCAATACTGGAATTTTTAAAAACAAATGAATGACCTTTCCAGTCCACAAGGATCTCACATTCTTCTAGAGAACAGATGTGATGAGGTGGTGCTTAAACCATGGGAAGGGATAGGTATTTGCAAAGTAATGTGTTTAAAAAAGAGAGAGAAAGTAAACAAACAATTGCATATTAGGACGGGTTTCCAGTAGGAGATGACATGTGAGTGAGGTATTGAAGGATGATAAAAATTCTCAAACTGAGGTAAGAAGGCAATGCATTTTGGTTATAAGAATAACACTGGATTGAAGGTGGGATAACAGAGTTCCCTTAGGGACCCAGCTAGAATTCCCCTCTCCCTAAAGTATTTTTTTGTTTGCTTTTAATTGAGCCTCATTACCTCAGAATTCCTGCATAATGCCCTGATATTAATTACTACAAATATTACCTATGTTCTCCCATACAACTATAGCTTTAAGGTTATTTAAACACCATGAGCTAACCTGGGGTTCCTATGATGTTTCTGATGATGCATTTATAATGTGGAATAAAAACTTCAAAAAGTCCACCAAGTCATCTGTAGATGCCATTACAACTTCATAAAGAAAATCCTTGTCCTTTTTCAAGTTCATCTCACAAAGCATGACTTAATATTTAAATTTTTAAGTGATTCTTTACCTGTTTATGAGCAGAATTTCAGACCTTATTTGTACATGATATTAAAATGTGAGTAAATCATGCTTCAGCTTAGCATTCTCTAAATCCTCTATTTAAATGGAATCTGATACTTTTGGAGTTATAAAAACTTTGCCAGGGTAGAAGGGATACATCATGAGAGTAAGAGGCCCTAATGGTGTATTACTTACTAAGCGGGGTTGGTTAAGAAAGCAAGGCCCAAGACCCTTAAGAATGTGATCTCTGGAATAATATATAAGGTGTATGGAAGAGAATGCCAGTCCTTGGGCACACTATCAAGGACTATAATACCCATTCTGTGGTTATTTCCAAATATTTCTCACGTACTTTTGGCTGCTCAGAAACATATCCCCCCCTTTTTTTTTTCTTAAACACTCACATCTGTTGCCCAGGCAGGAATAAAAACATATTTGGGAAGCTCACACAGATTCTTTTTCCTACTCTGTCCTTGTATTAAAAAAACAAATTAGTTGATATTTCTAAAATCAAATGGGGGAGGGAAGGGACAGAGGAGAAGAAATAGAGCAAGAATGACAAAAAAGAAAAGGGAGAGACAGACATAAAGAGATAAAGAGATAAGACAGAGGCAGAGAGAGACAGAGAGACAGAGATAAGACATAGAGAAATAAACAGACATGGAGACAGAGAGGGAGAGAGAGAGAGACAGACACAGTCAGGCTGAGAGACAGAAACAGTGGCATATACAAGCAGAGAGGAAAATCCACTGTCTCTCTAATCACTTTATTATCCTGGTCAACCTCCTTTGGATGTGACTTACCATATCAGTGATGTTTTTTCCCCAATATATGACTCCCCAAATGGAACACAATGATATAAACCTGAAGAAATGTGGGAAAGATAGATCAGGACTATAATTTTCTATATTCTAGACATTTAGAATTTTTTTTCTTTTAAGTGTAGGATTTTATATTATTCCTATTAGATTTTATCTTAACTAGTTTAGTACCTCATTTTAGTTTTGTTATATTTAAATTCTGATTCTGTTATCTATCATGTTAAATTCTCCTTCTACTTTCAAAACATTTCTAAATCTGATACAAGTACCAACTGCTCTAATTCAAGCTGCTGTTCTAAGAAAGGCAATGGTGGTAGTAGAAAGAAAGCTTTTCTCAAAGCCATGAAGATCTGGATTGTAACGTTAATATATACTGGCCATGTGATGCTTGGCAAATCACTTAGCATTCCAGTCCTCTAGACAGCACATTAAGATTATGAATTTCGAGAAGCTTTCAATTTGGATCAGTAGAGGCCTTGTTTGCTCTCCATACCAGAGGAATCACAGGTCCTGTCCCTTTCCCCATATAATGCTTAAAATGTTGAATAGATTAGGGCCCCAAAGAGAGTTCTGTGACATTCTGAATACATCACTCCACCAAGGACCACTCCCACTATTCACCATTTTTAATTGAATTGTTGAATAAGTTGCCTTACTGAATATCTATTTTTACATCCCAAACATATCATGCTGAAGTATAGACATGCTAGGTGTTTGGGATCTCTTTACAGAAGGAAATAAGATGAATATGGTATGATCTTGCTCATAATGAAACCTATCTAGACAGGCTTGCTGATCACCAATTCCTCTTTTATATTCTCAAAAGCCATTCTAAAAATGCATACAAAAATTTTCCCAGCAGTCAAGTAAAACTTTCTGGATTATTGTTTAAAAATTCAAGCTTTGTTTTTCTTTGATTTAAAAAATCCTTTCTTCAGACTTGGAATACCTTTCCCATTCTCATGATTTTGAAAAGAACACAGAGTATATGTATAAAACTCAATTACAACTCTCAATAATCTAGCAGGAAGTTTACCTGCATCTAGAAACTTGAATTTATGGGATGTAGACAGTTATTCTTTTGAATTTTCTCTCTTAGCAACAACTTCAATTCTCTCTACTTCTCCATCAGAAAATCTTTCCACTTAGTAATCAAAACAGAAGTAAAATGGGAATTGTTCTGCCTGATTTCTCTCATTATCAACTAATTTGTCCTAAGAACTGATATTTTTTAAACTTTCCTCATCTCCAATATGGCTAAAAATCATTATTATCATCTTTGGCAGTGATCAAAATCCTCAGGTTTAGTTGACGTTAATATTTCTGATTTTATTCTTGAAGAACCAGGCTACTCTTCAGTATTCATCCTGAGTTCCCTGTCCTTGTTTCCATCTTCAGATCTCTCTATAGCTGAATCTATCTATATTATATAGTTGAGTTAATTAGTTCATTGGGCATTACATCAGCATCTTTATGCAGCCTCCTCTTATATCTCCCTTCAATAATCAGTGCTTTCTGTGCCTCATTGACTTTTCCTATAGAATCTAAGGAGTTGAGAAACTCCTTGAAACAGAATCTATCCTTCCAGAGTCTGGAGCACTGGTATTCAACAGGAGGTACACAATACTCCTGATTAATCTAACAAGATTAAAAATGTAATTGGGAAACGCTTAGCAAAAATGAATAAAAATAAAATAAAACAATATTACATTTTAAATTTAAGTCAATGTGTAGCACAAATAGATAACACATATGTAGCAAACTTAAACAGTACAGTTTAATCATTTACTTCTGCTCCATCAATAATTTTTTTAAATAGGGCCAGAGGAGTTAGATGGTAGGAATAATCCAGGATTAGAAATTGTGAAAGCATAATTGATGAAAGGCTAGGCAGAAGATATATTTTCTGGTGATTACTCTACAAGACTGTTATCCAATTCAAATATCTTGGCAGTCTTTGAACCATGGATCACTTTTTCTTTTATATTCTTACTTCTATGGATTTTGCAACACTAAGACCTCTTCTCTCTATTTTACTCTCCCATTTTCTGACCTCCTAAGGTAGATATTATGTTCTTAATGCTTGGTGCTTGGTTTTTTCTCCTACCAACTGCATACTCCTTTATAGTCTTCTTTATTGGATCTTCAACCATGTTATTACCAATCATTGCAAATATTTATCAGGACTACTGGGTTTTTGCAAACAATTCTTACATAGATAAATAAATAAACAGGGGCAGATAGATGAAGCAGTGGATAGAGCACTTGCCCTGAAGTCAAGAGGACCTGAATTTCAGTCTGCCCTCAGACACTTCATAATTAGCTAGCTGTGTGACCTTGGGCAATTCCCTTAACCCCATTGCTTTGCAAAAACAAAAATAAAAACAAAACAAAAAATAATAAATAAAAAAACACATATATACATGTTAAGTCTTTCCCCTGAGCTCCAACACTTTACCATCTCTTGGTCATTTTGGCCTGTTGGTCATTTTGAATTCAATCTCCCAGTCACTTCAAACTCAGTATATCCAAGACGGAATTTATCTTTTCTGTAGACCATCCTATGTACTTCCTTTTCACTTTGAAGATCTCAATATAATCTTGAATTTCTAAATCTCCTTTACTTCTAAATCTCATGTCCTATCAGTTGCCACATCTCACTGATTCTTCTTTTCTCCATTCCTACGCCTACTATCCTAGTTCAGGTCCTTCTCACCACTTATTTGGAATATTGCAATAATTTTTTCATTGGTTTCCCTGGCTCACTTTCCTAATCAATTCAGTTTCCACATACACAGAGAACTATAGAAATATTTTCCCTAAAATGTAGCTCTGGTTATGCCATTTCACTATCCAATAAAACCATGTTCCCTTTTACCTCAAAGATTATATATAAACCCAATGTTTGGCTTTGGAGGCTCTTAATGATTTTTTTTCTAACTTACCTTTCTGTTATTTTCATATCACTCCCTTACTTTGTACTCTTCTGACTCCTTATTCATTCATATGATCCATTTTATTTTACTCAAAGTTCCTTGAACTGAATACTCTAGTTTCTCTATGCTTTCTCATTGACTGGCCCCCATTCCTGGAATACTGTGTCTCTTAGAATCACTGACTTTCTATGTGATGCAATTTAAATGCTGTCTTTTTCAAGATTCCTTTCTCAATTTCCCCAGATGCTAAAATAGGGTTGCCTTCTATGTACTTTGTATATATTTTTATGTGTAGCATTTTACATTAACTTCCCAACTAGAATGTATGTTCTTTGAGGGCAGGAACTTTTACCCTTTTCTTTGTATACACAACACTTAGCACAGTGAGTAGGCCATACTGATTGCTAAACTGGCTGATGAAATATCATAAAATCTTGGGCAATGTGTTCACTCCCTGCCAAGGTATTTGTACATATTTGTACATATTTGTACATTCCCACTGGAATAAGACAGATATTTGTTCTTATTGCTTCCTCTACATTATGGAAGCTGGAATCATCAAGAAGGAGAGTTGAGTTATCAGTTCTGCTTCTAAAGGAGAGAAAGAGTTCTCCAGTAGATGTTGGTTAATTGAATGTCCCTCTTTTATCACTTTATCTTGATTTTAAAGAAACTTTGTGGTCTATCTCAAATCATCAAGAAGCATTTATTGACCCTATGTTGTTTTGTTGATACAAAGTAATTTCAAAGACAACCCCTCTTCTAAAGGAACTCTCAATTCAATGGACTCATCAAATATTATTGCTACCTTCTTTATCAATCTTTAATATGGCAGTTTTTTTCTCTATCTGTTATGATTTCAACAAAATCATCTACTCAGTGTTATCTACCTCAATTTGATTCAAGAGAAGTAAGTCCTTCTGAATCTGAAGTCCCTAAACTTATATAGTACATTAAGAAAAACATTTTATTTTATTATCAGTTCAGGGAAAATTGTGTAGCACAAGCAGACTAATATGATGTAACTTCAATATTTGAACTATTGTTTTTATATGATCAAACTTGATTAGGTTTCAGAAATTAAAGTATTCATGCCTTATTTGGTCAATATTACCAATAAGCACAAAGTCAATTAATATGCTAACTATCTATCTATCTATTATATATATTTGTTATATTAGATAAGGGCATATTTCTATTTATATCAGTGTAAGAATGTACATATTTACTTAGATATGCAATTATACCTTTCGATGAAGAATACTGTTATTTGAGTACATAATTTGAATTGAAATTTCCCCGATCAGTACAAGAGATCAGCTGTCCTAAATCTTCTACCTTCTTGGACCCCCCCCACAACTGAGGGCATGAAAGACCCCCTTGAATGGTTATGGGTTAATCACATTTCAAAGCTCCTTCCATTTTCTGTTTCAGGGAAGTTTGCTAAGATGACCATTAGAAATGATTATGAAAGAGAAAGAGGAATATATATCACAAATTGTCTACTAATACCTTGAACATTATGTAGGAATGTGGAAAAAGGAGTAATATACATCTAGAAATATAGGCTTTCACAGTTGCAATACTTTTCAGTGATTATTTAATGAAACTCCAACCTGTGTAGCAATTCTCTTTAAAATAAGCCAAATTGAACTTTACCTCATAATGGTTTCTATTTGAAGAATTCTGATGATATAAATGTCATGACCCAGATCACTAAGGGAAAAGCAGTTAAGTGAGCCTATATATAAGTTATCACATTATTCAACAGTGTTGAACTTGAAATCAAGGATATCTCAGCCCAAATCTTTCCTGGGGTACATGCTGTTAATTATAAAACATATAGCAGTGTAACTTACTGGTAAGTCACCCAACCATTACATCTTCATTTTTAAGTGTTCTTAAGTTTTAACAGTTTTAAGTGTTCTGTAAATTAAGGTTCTTAATTTACATGATTACTATGAGACTCAAGTGAAGTATTATTCAGGATGTACCAAAAGTCTTAGTACAATTTTAAGCTTTAATAATTCAACATAACTTAAAAACTGAAAGTATTCTATAAATTTTCACTTACTGTATTATTATTTGTCATCATAGGACATATATAGGATTTCTGGAAACTAAATTATTATTTTATTTGATATATGAATCTTGATTCAATTCAGTTCAATTCAAGTTATGAAACAATCATTGAGTAGCTATATATAAAGCACTTGAACTAAGACTTAGAACTACAAACACAAATATGAAATAATCCCTTTTCATAAACAAGCTTTCCCAATTCTACAAAATAATCTACTGGAGCTGCACTGATACTATCTATTGAAAGTCATATTATTATTGTCTATTATTATAATTTGCATTTTTCTTCCAAGTCAGTTTATGCCAGGACACATACTGACAAATGATTGACAAGTACTGGCAAAATTGTGAAAATAAATTTTCTGATTTGTATATTCTTAGGTTAACCCTTCTTCTCCTACTGTGCTCCAGTTTCAGAGGTGGAGATGGCTCTTCTCCTTGCCAAGGTTAGGTCCTTAATCTATCCACTTGATGCCATTCCCTTTCATTCCCTCTGTGGGAACTTTTATGTTTTATTGTTTATTCTGTTAATCCTGTCAACTTCAAACTCTCCTTCTCTGTGTACCTTCCCTAACTGCCTATTCTTAAACAGCAGTCCCCAAATACATCTACAACAACCACTACCTCAATAACAATAACACCCTGAAATGACTTTGCCATTCCTTCAAGTTCTAATTTGATCTCTTCTTCTCTCTCTGTCAAATCTTTAAAAGATTTTACCTCCCCTTTTAGGGGCTACTTACTCTTTAACCTCTTGAAAAGGGCCTTTGACCCCCACCCATGAATGGAATGTGGTGAAGAAACTATCCTCCCCAACATTTGCAATGACTTATTCATTACATGTCTTTGCTGAGTCATTATCTGCCATATTTTTTTTTACTTTTTGATACTCTTGAACACACAGTCCTTTGTCAAATTCCCTTCTCCCTCTAATTCCTTGACCTTACTCTTCCCTAGCTCCTAAGCCTATATATAGTGTGTGTGTATATATGTATATGTATATGTATATGTATATGTATATGTATATGTATATGTATATGTATATGTATATGTATATGTGTATGTGTATGTATATGTATATGTATATGTATATGTATATGTATATGTATATGTATATATATATATGTATATGTATATGTATATGTATGTGTATATGTATATCACAAGGTCTGTCCAGGGATCTTCTCATTGTCTTTGTTCTCTCACTTGGTCATGCTCTTACTAGCATTGCCCATCCACATCCCAGATTGACTCCCAAATATTTATATCTAATCATAATCATTCTCCTAGATTCTGATTCCACATAATGATTTCCTAACCTTCTCTATGTGATTTTTTCCAATCACTCCTTAAACTGAATATATCCCAAACTAAATCTAAAACCTAACCTTTATACTCCTCTCTTCTAAACCTTTCCTATTTCTGTCAAGAGAATCAGAAACTTTCTCATAAACACCCATCTTCAGAGCTTGAAGTCATCATAGACTTTACTTTTCCCATCCTCCATACATGAGCTATTATCAAGTTCTGCCAATTCTACAATATTGTTTTTATTTGTCCCAGGATTCCCATTTACAAGGTCACATTTAGGCATTCATCTTCTTTCACTTTAGCTATTATTAACAGTCTCAAAACTGACTTCCAAAACTCTAGTTTCTCCCTTTGCCTCCCTTCTCCTAATTTTTCCATATTTTTTCAGAGCTACCAAAATCATTGTCCTGAATCACAGGAATGACAGTATCACTTTTCTGCTGAAAAATCTTTAATGACATCATACTGTCTATGGATCCAATTTCCTTTACTTGGCAGTTAGAGTTTTCTGTTTTCCTCCCAAAGCTATGCTTCTAGCTTTATCTCACATGGTTGTTCTAGATTCATTCCTTGTTTCAGACTCCTTGGACAACTGCTACAAAGTATTCTGTATCAACAAGCCTTCTCATGCTTATGTATACCTTGAACAGACTCTCTCCTCATCTTCCTTCTTCTTTTATGAAGTTTAGTAAATTATTTTTCTATATTTAAGCCTTTCTTGACTTCTCCCAGATGAGACTGTTCTGACCCATCACACATTTTCCTAGCATATACAAACTTTTCTAAAAATTTTGCCTGTATCTTTCTTCTGTCTCCATACCTCTCTACCTTGTATCATATTAATCTTTCTACATATTATATTCCTCCCTCCCTATAACTATTGCCTGCCCCAGTAGAATGTAAGCTCCCTGAGAGCAAGAGATAATTTACTTTTGTTTACCTAATGACTAGCATTATGTTGTGCATATAAAGAGTGTTTTTCTGCTTTTTTTTTGTTGTTAATTTGATTTGATCTTGAGGTTAAAACAGAATCAAAAGTAAAATAGAATGTTTGTCCCAAGTTCATATAGTTATTCTTCTTTTGATCTTAATACAAACATATCCTTTCTGACCTACCAAATCCTTTCAGCAATTAATGTGTATCAACCAGTATCCAGTATGAGTTCAGTGATGACACTTGGCATTTTCCATTTGATATTTAATTTGGTTTTGTGCTGTAACCAGATTTTCACAGATAACTCATGAGGGGGCAACTAGATGGCACAGTGGCTAGAGCACTGACCCTGGGGTCAGGAGGACCTGAGTTTAAATCCTGTCTAAGACACTTAATAATTACCTAGCTGTGTGGCCTTGGGCAAGTCCCTTAACCCCATTGCTTTGCAAAAAAAGATAACTTTTTGGAACTCTTAAAACACATTTTCTTGCTTGGCTCAGCACCTAATATAATTAAAAATAAAGCATTACCCCATAATTCCAACCACTTCTGATTAATTTCTTTCTTTAATTTTTATTTTCTCCATTAGTATGTCATCAAGCATCTTCTTTTAGGGGAAATGTGTCTATCTAGTCTTCTTTTCCTTATTTTATCATTTACAAAGACATCCCTCATAAGAAATATTAGGCAGAAAAAGTTTTATGCTATGTAATTTCATCAGTTTGGGTATAGAATTTAGAGCTTCTTTAAAGTTAATAGTGTCAAGACAGAAAATTAATCACCCTTTGGGTTACCAGAGTATAAAACTTGAGATAGTTTTGTCCCCAGTATGAGATATGCAATGTATCACTAGATATGATACCTAAAGCCTTGCTCACTCACTATCTCTTGCCAGAGCTTCTGTTTCTTGAGCTTTAGAGAACCAAATGTTAATCCAAAAAGGAACAAAATAGAAGAGGAGTATGAACTTATTCTGATGAAGAAAACTGAGCACTAAAGAGGTCTATTTCCTGCTTATGAACTATGTATCTTGTAAATGAGAACCTGAAACTTATAACTAAATTTTTTGACTCCAAGTCTAATGTTCTTTATAGGACACATTTTTCCACTGGTTCCAGAAAGACAGTTTGTCCCATCTTATGGTGCCTGCCATTTGAACATTTTAGTGCTTGAGACTCCATTGATGGTCCATAAATTGTTGCCTTCTTCATTGTGCTTCACCCTTCAAATCATAAATCTTCTGTTATACAAGTATGGTAAATCTCTTACAAAGTATCAGTTAGAAGCACTGAGAGCTTAAATATCCTTTCAGAGAAGGAGATTAAGTCTTAATTTGATTCTTAAATTTTCATTATATGCTTATGTATTCCCACCAGTATTTTGACAAGACAGCATTTTTGTTGCTCTAATGAAATCATTTGAATTCTACCCCTTAAATGAATTCCCCAAGTAATTGATAATCTTGTACAAGGACTGCTCTATCTCCCTTCTCTCCCACCAAGACTTCATGACTGGTGTAGCTATCTTGCAGAATCACAGTAAAGTTTTGATGAAGCATCCATGAATCTTATCATACTATTAAATAAATATAGTTTCAGAATTCTAGTAAATCTATCCTTTAAAAAAAGTTTATCTAGATTGGGGGGAAGGGAAAGAAGGGAATGGCATAAACTATTTTCTTAAAAGTAAAATGCATTGACTTGTGTTCCTTCTGGCAGTCTCATGACCACATGCAACCTTTGAGTTAGCAAGGGTAATCATAGGTTGCAAAACTGCCTCTTGTCCAGACTCCAGTTCCTGAATTCCACTATGAACTGTTTGACTTTTCTTTGGTGATCCTAAAGTTACTTGTTTCACTGGTCTTTTGCCTTGACATTCTCAATACCTATTCTTGTCTTTGATACAGTCTTAGTGGTAAGGTCTCGAGTTTCAATTTTGGTTTTGCTTTGGACTTTCTGACTCCCTTTCTCCAATAATGAGGGAATCTATCAATGACCCCATATTTTGACCAAGCCTTGTCCTTTAGGATCTGGATGTTTTGACTGGATATTTATTTTTTGCTCTCTAATAATTAGTTCTGCCACTTAACTCCATTCCCCTAAAATGCCAGTGATGGAAGAAATGTGTATAGGCTCTGGCAAGATCTGCATTGACTTAGCTTCATTATGTGATTACCTTTTCCCCACTCATTACCCAGTTTTGTGTCAGTAAAGCTGAGGCAAGGGCAGATGGCCAAGAAGAATCAGGAGCCTTGACTGTTGTTGCATATTAATGACGTAGTCATCATCACAAGATGAAGCTACGAATGATGCAAGTCAGAAGCTTGATTGTTGGGCAGAATTCAATTAAATTCAATCTTTTTAAATTCAAATTTAAATTTTTTTCAATTACATGTAAAGATAGATTTAAAATATTCATTTTTTGGAAAGATTGTGAGTTCTGCATTTTTCTTCCTCCATTTCTTCTCTCCTCCTTCATATAAAGTTGATAAATTGATGTAGGTTATACATATACAATCATGTTTAACATATTTCCATTATTAGTCAAGTTGTAAATGAAGAATCAGAACAAAAGGAGAAAAACATGAAACAAATTTTTAAAAATGAAAATAATATTTTTTGGTCTTCAATAACACACCATAGTTTTTTTTTTCCCTGTGTATGTCTTTTAGACTTTTAGAATTGTCTTGAATCACTCTAATGCTGAGAAGAGCTAAGTATCATAGTTGATCATCTTATAATTAAGAACAAGGCTTGGCTCTGGGAGCTAGAAAAGGGGAAAATAGTCACCATTTCTCTCTTCAAGAAGTATGTGACCAAATGGTGATAAAATTATGACCCATCTACCACATATGATAAAAGAGGAGTGTAGAGGCTATGTGGTACAATGCTGAGGATGTTCTCAAAGAAGATCATGACATCATGGAAGTGATTCTATGAGAAGCATGTGAGATTTCAGTGAGGGGGTTCTATACTAAGTCATCAACCTCCCTTTCTCTTCCAGTGTCATCTGAGTTCAGTGGCTGGAGATGGCCCTGGTTGTGAAAGAATACTCTAATAGGCACATTAATCTTTGAACCGTGAAATCCAAGTTCAAATCCAAACATAACCATTTATAATATGTGTAATGATTGACAAATAACTCAATTTCACTGATATTCACTTTCCTTGTCTTTCAAATGATGGGGGTTAGAATAGATGCCTCTGAGATCCTTCTTTGTCAAGACCTATGATTTTAAAAGAAAGCAGGATAATTATAAAGTTTTGAGGAATTTAAGGTGGGAAAGATTACATTCATCTAGGAACATCAGGAAAGGCTGAAGTAGTAATTGAATAGGTCCTTGGTGACAAATTTGGATAGAGTAATCTATTCCAAGCATAGGTCTTGATCCCTCCAAAGATGTGGAGATAGGTAAGGGAAAAATGAGAACAGAGGATAGCCTGAAAGTAGATTAATTTGTCTGGCAGTGAGAATTCTGAGAGGTAGATAATAGTAGTCCCATAAACTTCCATACAGATGGACTCATATTAATCCATCAGGGAAAAGACAGATGAATATGTATAAGTGAGGAAAGAGTGTGGGAATATGTTTTTGAATAGTAGAATTTACAGAACGATAAGATGGAACTGACCTAATGGGGATGCAAATGCTCTGGGTATATTATGCATTTATTCATTGCTAATTTGACAAATGGAGGGTTCTGACATGTTACTGGAGTTGCCACTGGTCTGCTATGACCATATGGCACTGTGAGATGGTGCCCCAGCTTTGGCTTATGGCCCTTCTCTCTATTTAACATTTTTGTCTTTCTTCAACAAAGAAGAAAACCTTTGTCTACAGCTATGCTTCCGAAAAATTGGGAATCATCCATTGATGGGTCCTTTTTGATGTCTCTCATTTTTACTTCCTGGCTACACCCTTCCTGGAAAAGGCAGATTTTAAAGATTCCAGGTCAAGCAAGGTAAAAAAGTTACTATTAACTACTGTGTATCCCCTTAATATTCTCTCCTTCATCTCCCTCGCTAAGCAGTTCCAGAGCTCTTATGATGTTGGCTGTGGATGTTGTACTTAAAGCATCAGCTGCTGTTTCACAGCTTGGATTTTAAAGGGTCCAGAAGGAGACATCCAAAGCTGAATTCATATAATATTGTCACTAATGGAGCATCTTTTACTCAAACAGACAGGACAGAGTATCAATTGGTCATAGCACTGACATATCCACCAACACATTTCAAGCAGTTACTCCCACCTGCTCTTCTTTTTTCTTTTTCTTTTTTATTGATATTCTACATTTTCACATGTTATGAAAGTTTTCTTAACATTAATCCATATGCCTATGCATATTTCTAGGTAACAAAATTTCCTTCCACCCTCCCTTTTCAACTCTTCCCCTCAGTGATGAACAGTCAGGTTAGCATTGTACTTACACATTTGTGTTAAGTGTCTTCACAGGTTAGTCGTTTTTGGTATGAGGAATTAGGTTTAAGGGAAAGAAATACATAAAAGATATTTTTTAAAGTGAATGTAGTGTTCCTCAGATCCTGAAGGATTTTGTTTTGTTTTGTTTTGTTTTTCTTCCTCTGAATGGGGATAGCATTTTCCATAGCCAGTCTAACTGTCAAGAACAGCTGCATCTATCAGAGTTGATCATCTCACGATGTTGTTGCTAATGCATATATTGTTCTCTTGGTTCTGTTCCCTGCTCAGCATCAGATCCTGTAATTACTTCCATGCTTCTCTAGAGTCAGACCATTTATGGCTTCTTATAGAACAATAGTATTCCATAATATTCATATACCTTAACTTGTTTAACCATTATCCAATTGATGGGCATCCCCTCAGTTTCCAGTTCTTTGCCACTACAAAAAAGAACTGCAATGAATATTTTGGAACATGTGGGACTTTCCCCATTTTTATGATGTCTTCTTATATGCCTAGAATTGGAATTGCTGGGTCAAATGGCATGAACAGTTTTATTGCTCTTTGGGCATAGTTCCATATTGCTCTCCAGAATGGTTGGATCAGTTCACAACTCCACCAGCAATGCATCAGTGTCCCAATCCTCCCACAATTTCTCCAACATTGATCATTTTCCATTTTTTCATATTATTCAATCTGTTATATGTGAGGTGATAACTCATTTTTGTGTTAATTTCTATTTCTCTAATCAATAATGATTTGGAGTATTTTTTCATATGATTATATATCACTTTCATTTCTTTATTTGAAAACTGTCTATTCATATCCTTTGACCATTTATTAATTAGGGAACCACCTATTGTTTAGCTACATTAAAAGAAAATGCAGAGATAGAATTTATGAGTTGTCTGTAAATCATTACAATTACTTTCCATTTTTTTTCTTTGAGGAGCTGAACAATTTTAAATGCTGGTGCTCAGACCATTAAAAGTTATTAATTAGAAGAGGTGAGAGATTTCCTGGTAAACATTCTACTGCCTGTTTTTACAGTAAAACTATGATAAACAGAATTTAATTTATTTGTGTATGGACTTGAGACAGGAAATAAAAAAATTGTGAAATTCCTATTCTGTACATAATTTTGCAGGAAAGATTTTGCTTAATTTAAAAACTCTGTTTCTAACTTTACTTCCTTTCAAGTAAAGGGAAGCAGAAAGTAGTTTCCCTCTTAAGCACAGATGGTTCAATAGATCCTCTTCTCACTCAAGATCAGGGAATATCTTTCTCTCCATTCAATTACCTCCCTCTCCTTTATTCCCATTAATGTTTGTACTGTTTTACTCTGGAGATCAACTGGATGGACAACTGCTTAAAGTAGCTTACCTTCTATACTTAACCTCTTAAAAATTAAGTAGAGAAGGTCATAGATCCTAAAATGTTTGATGTTCACTATAAAACATCAGTTACCAGAGCTAGAAGAGAAAGAATGTAGTAGAATTAAGAAATTTTTCCCTAGGGCAATAAGCAGGACAAAAGTTCTCAGCCAGAAAAGTTATGGGTTTATGTAGGGTGGAGAGGGCAGAGAATGTGAAGCACTAGTGCAGAGTAGATCAAGGTGTTTGAGGTCATAGATCATCCAGTAGCCAGCTGTATATCATCTAATTGTATTCAATGCAGTGAACTTGTATTAAGAATTTTTATTGGCAAAGCAATATACTACTAGGTGCTAGAATGGCGAGAAAGATAATATAGTTCTTACTTTCAGGATGTTTATATTCTACGTGATATTTTGAGGAAGGGTACAGATTACCAGTATACTGGCAGAGGTTTTTAACTAGTCTGGGAAATTTGGTTTGTTTGTTTAAATGTTTCATAGCTGTACTTCATTATATTTGTTTTTCTTTGTAATTTTGTGAGTTATTATGTTTATGTGCATACATGTATGTGCATATTTAGGTCTGTGTGAATTTGAAAACATTATTCTGAGAAGGGGTTCATAGACTTCACCAGCTTGTCAAAGGCATCTGTGACACAAAAAAATTGCAAAACCACCTAGCTATGGTAGAATCAGGAACATTTTTCCTGAAAAGGAAGCACTTGAGTTCAGTCAAATAAAAAGTGAAGTAATTTCAAAGGTGAAGGTAATGAAAGAAGTTATAATTCAGACATGAGGGAAAATCTGTGCAGAGGCAAAGGAACAAACAATGGAAGGCAGAATTCAGTATACAACAAGTAGAACATTTGAGCTGAAAAGTTTTATGTGAGGAAGAGATTATGTGAATAATGTGGATAAATGTGTTTAGGAGGATTGCAATCAGACTGTGAAAAACTGGTATTTTATAATACATTCTGAGTTTTTAAGTAAAGAAAATAGCTTGTTCCATATTACTTTAGGAAACTTAGCTTGGCCACTATGTATAGAATAGATGAAAAGAGGAGAGAATAGATGTCTGTAGTCCAGTTAGGAAACTCTACTGTCTACATTGGCAAGTCTTGCAAAGGACTTGGACTAGAGTGACAGCCATGTGAGTATAAAGAAGGGGAAAAGATGAAAGAGATGATGTGGCAATAGAATCACCCAAACTTGGCAAAAATTCCATATGACAGATGAGGAAAAAGAAGGGGTCCTAGAAGACACTGAAGTGCCTGAAATGAAGATAGAATCCTCAAAAAAAAGGTATTTAAAAAGTATTTGGGTGGGTTTTAGATATATGGATTGATTTCTATTGGGGCATATTTAGTTTGATATGACTGGAGAACGAAATGGCAAACCACTCCAATATCTTTGTCAAAGAAAGAACAAAACCTGCACCCAAAAATCCAAATAAAATTATGGAGAGTCAGAAATGACAACAACAAAAATTGGATATACCTATAGGACACTCATTTGGAGATGTGTATATAGTTGTTGGCATATGACTAGAGCTTGATAGAAAGATTAGGTTAAATATCAGGGAGTTCATTTTTCTCTCTCCCTTTCTTCCTTCTCTTTCTTTCTTTCTTTCCTTCTTTCCTTCTTTCCTTCTTTCCTTCTTTCTTTCTTTCTTTCTTTCTTTCTTTCTTTCTTTCTTTCTTTCTTTCTTCTCTTTGTTTCCTTCTTTCTTCTCTTCTCTTTGTTTGTTTGTTTCTTTCTTCCTTTCTTTTTCTTTCAATCTTTCTTTCTCATCACCATTTCTCACCTGTAGGCCTGTCCTCCCATTGCTGCACACCATCTCTATCTACATACAACAGAAAATCTGGAATCCATAAATCTATTTCTATTCATGAAGGGGTGAATTTTGTCATCAGAAAAAGGTAGGCAAAGGGCATCTTTCTTTAAGTTATGAAGTTTGGGGAAACAGGATAGGAATTTATTTTCCCACTTGGACCTAGGAAAATTTGTGTTTGAATTGCTTTAACTCCACAGTATATGGGGAGGGAGTGTTAGAACACAGTTTCTTCTTCTGTATATTGTGGGAATTTTTGACTTCACCTCTGTTGCCTTGTAGTCAAGTACCAGTGTTCCTGTTCTATTGATCTTGCTGCCTACCACTTCATCCCACTCTCATCCATTTCAAGGGATGTCCTAGTTTTACTCTTTGAACTTCACTTGCTCTTGGGACCTCCTCTATTGTTTGAATCAAATGAAATAATATATGTAAATTTTTGGTATTTTTAAACCTGTATTAATGTTAACGTCTTAATCCAAGTCTCAGGTTAAGTGGGAAGCACCTAGTGTTGGAAACATGGTGGTCTAGAAGAAGGAAAGACATCTGCCTCTGACTTTTTTCTACATCCTATTAGAGGGCGAGTGTTTGACAGAAGAGTCCAAAGCCCGGGGTGCTGGTTTACTCCCCATGGCAGTGTTCCATTGAAGGACTAGTAGCTATGCTTTCCATTTGGTGCCCATTTGTTGTCCTCTAAAAGTTGACCCTGTCTGGAGAAAAGCCCAGATGGCCTCAGGAGAGTTAAAAGTTCTGAGAAACCCCTGCCAACTCTTTATTCTTGCAACCACATAGAATGCTCAAATTGCAGAATCTTAGAGCTTGAGAGACTTTGGAGTTCATCTAAGTTAAACCCTTCATGGGCCAGCATTTCTTTTCAAAATAGTATCAGTTCAGCCAAACACATTAAAAGGAAAATACAAACAAATAAGTCTTTGGATTTTATGGAGGAAAGTCAGAGAAAGAGAAAAAGAAATAAAAAAAAGAAGAAATATCTCAGAATTTCTTTTAAAAATTTTCCATGTAGAAAAAAATTACACTTTTAATTTAAGTAAAATTAACCAGTAAAATCCACACACAAACACAAACACACACACACACATGCAGAAACACACAAATGCACAAACACACACACTTGAAGTCCTTTCTGCATGAATAAAAGCATTCAAAGAAGAGAGACTCTGAAGCTGAAATTAAAAAAAAAAAAGTTCTTGGGTACTATAGAGGAAACCTTATGTCTGCATCTAGTGTTTTCCAGATAACTAACACAAAAAGCAAAAGGAAGTAAGGACATGGTCCCTGATTTACTTCTTGGTATTCCTACTGGACATGCTTGTTTTTCTCCTTTTCAATTTGCATGGACTCTCTACAAATTAAAACAAACAAGCACCAAATTAGTTTGTGGCATAGGTGAGTAGAGAGCACAAACACACTAACATAATTGAAAGTTCCAGTGAGTTTATGTATATGTTAGATTTTTAACGCATGCAAATGTATTGCAGACTATTTAGAATTATGTATATTTGTTAAGAAAGCTTGAAGGTGGATGGTTGATCACTATTGTAGTCCTACAAAGAAGGAAGAGTTCAAGAAAAAGAGGTACCTTCTCCATATGAAATATGAAATAATGCTAGATAGAAGCTTCTGATCTCATAGAAGGAGTACTCTAGAAGGATAAGGACCTTGTGCATTGAGAGGAAAGAGATAGATTCTCTCCACAAAAATCCTACTCTAGCACTTCCTCATGGGATAGAGGGGATCTTAAGTTAAAAAACACTATAGTACTGTATTTCCCCATGTATAAGATGCACCTTAATTTTGGGGCCCGAAATTTGAAAAGAAAATGTATTATTACATAAAGTTATTGAACTCAAGTTTTATTCGTCACTGTCAAAACTCTCATCCATTAGCCTGTCTCTGTTTGATGACAAATAACTTTCTTAGGAAAGGCTCTGACTGCTCTACTGCCTATGCTCTGGGCTGGGGTTGACTGTAAGCTCTCCCTGGGCAAATCTGGTGCATGTCCACATGCACATAGAATGAATTAACTGTTTCATGAACTTGAAGCACCAATTGTGTTCTCCTTTGAAATCAGCCATTTCTTTTTCATCAACAATTCTTTCCTCATGCTGAACCATCTTTGTGGACACA
Organism: Macrotis lagotis; assembly: GCF_037893015.1. Classification (NCBI taxonomy): domain Eukaryota; kingdom Metazoa; phylum Chordata; class Mammalia; order Peramelemorphia; family Peramelidae; genus Macrotis; species Macrotis lagotis. Next base: position 215,439,553 of record NC_133658.1, on the reverse strand, counting down.
GGAAATCCAATTGTCCTTTGCTCTTCAATCCATCTCTTCAATTCCCTCTCTAAATCAGGCCATTTTGCTGACTCACCTCTCATGGTCTTCTTCTGCCATGGTGTTTTCAGGAGGATTTCTCCTTCTTGTAGCCAGTCTCAGATTGTTTCCTCAGTTGGAGGAGGACCAAACTGACTTTAAAGAGCACAATTTCCATTCACTTTTGCAAACCAGATCACTTTGAACTTGAATTCAGCCCTGGGAGAAAATCTTTTCTGAGCCATTTCTGGGCAGATCATGGCAAAATGTAACCTAATATACTGGTAACAAATGCAAAGCAATGAGCACAAAGACAATGGGAAATTCAAGTAAAAATATCTATAACCAATGTATAAGAAGCTCCCAGTTTTTAGACCCCAAAATTTTTGAAAAAAAGGTGTATCTTATACATGGGGAAATATGATAATTATAGGAGAAACTACAATTCCAGAAATGTGTAGATAATTGTCCTAGAAAGTATCTGCTTTCTGAAGGCCAGACTAGCTAAGTTCAAAGAGGTTAATATATATTAAACTGAATAATAGGTGATGAGTTCATTGTTCATAGCAACATAAAGAAAAAAGAAAATAAAGCCAAATGATTTTCATTTTATTTGGTCCAGATCTGCTTCTGTAATTATGAGTCAGAGCTAAAGAAAAAGGGGAGTGAGTCTAAGAATCATAGTTTTTAGATGATCTATAAACATTAATACAACAGATATTTTTTCCTAAATTTGAATTTCTCATCTAATAATAATTTACTAACATACTACTAGATGAATTGATATTTATCAATATTAATGCTCTTAGTGTAAATTAACTTAATAAAAATAATTGCATCTAACTTGAAGTATGAATGAATAAAAAAACAAATTATTACATACTTATAAGCCAGGCAGTGTTCTAAGAACTAGGAATACAAATACACAAAATGCAGAACAACCCCTGACCTCAAGAAGCTTATATCCTAATAGAGGAAGGCGACACATAAAGGGAAGTGGTGAACAAGGAGGGATATTTTGGTCAAAAAAGTTATAAGTATGACAAACAAAATCATTGGAAATTGACTGACATTTTCCTTTCTATGAATGCATAGATTGATTTCTTAAATATTCTTAGATACTGAGGTAAAAGCAGGGTTTATGTTCATTAGAATGGTATGAAAATATTTGAAGAGCTGCATTATAGTAGGTCTGGGTAGTGCTAGGTATAATGAATGCCAACTAACCAGAAGACTATAAGATGGCTCACAGATTCACAGGATTGATTTCATATTATATTCAGAGAAAAAAGAAACATCATTTCCTATCATACCCATAAATGGTGGTACATAAAGTGGGGTGCTCCCATGGTAAACCAGAGAATTAGGATTTGGAGTTCTGTGAAGATCCAATAAACTTAGCATTTCACTTAATACTTGATGACTAAATGGGCTTAGAGGAGGATAGTTAAAGAAAAAGTTGGAAAATGTGATCCAGTGAAAAGGGTCAAAAGTTCAAAGGCTATGCAGAAGCTTAACCATTACCAGTTCCTTTAAGAAGAGAGTTAGAGTTAACTCACATGACAAGGGCCAAAATTGTAATAAGGAAAATAAAAAAGAAATAAGGAAAGAAGGAAAGAAAAGGGAGAAGTGGGGAGGGAGAGAGGAAGGAGGAGGCTGGGGGAGAGGAAAGAAAAGAGAAAAGAAGGAAGAAAAATTTATTAGGAAAAAATATGATAGGAACCAATGTGGTAGTCACTTCCAAAAACAACTGCATTTGTAGTTTGGACTTCTGAGCACAGTTCAAGATCAGCAACAATTTAGAAAAAAGAATAAGAATGATAAAAATATATAGTATATAATTACAATAATTGCATTGCCCCATAAATATATTTAAATGATTAATAAAAAAGAATAACAATTAGATTTTTAAAAAGTCAACCAATCAAGCCATCAGGCAAATAGTGTTTATTAAACAGTCCCATGCACAGTGCTAGGAAGAAAAGTGAGAAATTCCCTGTGGATAGCTTCCATTGTAGTAATTGGGAGGAAATTGAATAGGGGTTGGGCTGATGGAGGGGAGAAGAGAAAACTTTTCAGATGATGGGTCAGGAACAATGATCTAAAAATGGAAATGAGGATTTTGTGTTAGAGCAGGAGTTCTAAGTTGTTTTCATGTATGTGTGTGTATGTATTATTATTATTATGAATCTGGTCCATAGACCCTTTCTCAGAATGTTTGTAAATGCATAAAATACATAGTATCAACAAGGAAGCCAGTTATATTAATATATATCAAAATATTAAGAAAAATTAATGGACCCTAGGTTAAGAGATTCTGGTCCAGAGGACAGTGTTTAGACCAGCTTGACTGAAGCAAAGGGCATATATTGTAGAGTGATGGTTAATGGCATAATGGCAATGTCTCTAGGTTCTTGGAATGAATGATTTGCTTATGATAATAGTAATCATTTGCATTTATTTAGTACATCAAAATATACAAAAGAGAGCTCTATGAGGTAGATAGTATACATTTTGTTATACTTATTTTACAAATGTGGAAACTGAAGCTAAAGAGAAGCAATCTGCCATTGGTAATATCCAAAATAAATTTATGATATTTTATTTTAAAAAACTAGACATTTTATCATCAAAGTCTTTTCCTATTATGCAAATTAAGTTAAATTTGGATGAACTAATAATATTGTAGGTTTCTAGTTACTGGGACAAAATTTTTACAAATAAATATAAAGATTATATGCTAGCTATAATCATCATCATCATGCCTTAATTTTCTCATTTAAAAAATAAGGGATCTAAGGGGGAGATAGATGGTCAGTCAGCCAAAAAAGCATGTCCCAGGTATAATGTTAAGTGCTGAGGATTTAAAGAAAGTCAAAACTATTATCCCTGCCCTCAAGGAACTCATGTTCTAATGAAGCAGACAAACTGTTAATAACTATGCACATACAAGATATGTACATTGAAAATAGCAGGTCATCTCAGAGGGAATGCATTACCAACTGGGAGTAGTGGTGCTGGTGACTAGAAAAGGCTGCTTGCAGAACATGGGATTTGAACTGAGTCTTGAGGGAAGTAAGAGGAAAAAGGATATGGAGAAAGGTAGGAGTACTTTCTTAATGCCTGATGACAGATGTAGGGGAGTCAAGGAAGACTTTGAGATTTTTAAAGGATGGTACAATATAAGAGCAGAAGTTTGAAATAAAGATTATCTGATCACAGGATTTTTTTTTTGTAAATTGCTTTAGAATTTATGCCTTGTCTTATCCCCCACACAAAGCAAGTATCTTTCATAAAACAAATAACTAAACAATATTAAACAAATAGTTTTTTTGGATTCCTAAAATCTTCACCTATAAAATAATAGGATGTAGATACTGACACAAATGACCTTAGAGGTTACCAATTCATTCCCTTTATTTCAAGATATGAAAAAAATGAGGTTCTCAGAAGGGAAATGATTTACTCACCACTCATATATAATTGAAGAGGGAACATATCCATAGATATCAGAAAAGTGTTTGTCTGATCTAGATCCCTTATTTTTTAAATGAGAATATTAAGGCATGATGATGATGATGATGATGATAATTATAGCTAGCATATAACTTTTATATTTATTTGTAAAACTCTTTAAGGTTTAAAAAGCAATATATATATATATATAATCTCATTTGATTCTTATAAAAATAATAGGAATATTATTATTCTCATTTTTACAAATGAGGCAACTGAGACAAACAGAGGTTAAGTACCTTGTTCAGAGTCACTCATCTAATAAGTGAGGTCAAATAAAATCTCAGGTCTTTCCTGATTCCAGGTCCAGCACTTCTGCTACTGAGCCACATAATTATCTAACAACAAAGTAAAGTGACTTGTTGAGGGTCACAAATCTATCTGAGATCAATTAAAACTCAGGTCTTACTGACTGCAGATCCAATTCTTATCCACCATACTACCTAACCAACTTTCTTAACAAGGTTTCATGAATTTCCTAGGGTAACAAATGTAGAAATTGTCAGAGTTGGGATTTGAACTCAGAACTTCAGACTCTAATTTCATGTTTGTGTGTGATCTTCAATCAGTTAAGTAACAAACATTTAATAATGACCTGCTGGATACTAGGTACTTTGCTGAAGGCTAGGAATATAAAGACAATGGGAAAATGGTCCCTCCCATGAAGGAGATTGCAATAGAGGAACCAACAAAGTAATCTATCAGAATATATAAAATCAGTGGAAGGGCATTTAGGAGGTAGGGAATGTCTTAATCAATGGGGTGCTTCTAGGACAGATAGATAGACTGCACATTATATACAAGAGTGTTAGATATGGGTTGGTGGTATGGTCAAAGCTTTCCTATATTTCAGTGGCAATTGACTCCTCCTCATAGCCTATACCCTTCCAATTTCAAACAGATCTACTAACAAAAACTAGTTCAATTTATTCAGTCAGCACTAGTTTTCTGCCTGACACATGATGACAGGTTCAACTCTGAGGAATTTGTTCAAAAATTGGGAAAAGAATCAGGCAGCCTCATGGGGTGGGGAGGGAGGAGAGACGTATCATTTTAAGCATGGAAATGCTTTAAGCAGGAGTTAACAATATCAAATTAGAAGAAGAAAATTTAAGTTGGAGAACAGGAAAGACTTTCTAATAGCAACATTTTATTGGACTTTGTAATGATCTTCCCCCTAACAATTACAATAATTTGTTTAATATTAAAAAAAATCCAAACAACATTGTCTGGAGAAAGCCCTAGACAAAACAGGGGAGGTCAGGAGAGAGAGAGAGAGAGAGAGAGAGAGAGAGAAAGAGAGAGAGAGAGAGATGCCTGCCTGGAATGTAACAGCCTTTTCACATTTTAAAAACAGGCATATGTTAAAAAAAAAAAAAGCAATTGCAAGACTCCATCCATCATAAAAAGTCCATTCTAATAACACTATATGAATAGGTCACTAGGGTCCCCCAGTTTACCTCTGATGGCTGTGATTTTGGAGCCTGGATTGGGGAAGAGGGAAATTGGAGAAGTTTTAGAGATGGTACTCATTGACCTTTCTCAGCCAGGTGATAAGTCTTCTCCACCTCACTCACACCTACCCCCCAATCACTGCATTCTGTAGAGATTCATTGCAGTTTAACTCCCCCCCTCTCCTTGCACCCCCAGCATGAGAGTAGAACTGGTAATGGTTTCTTCATCTTCTGCTATGTTTCTTTGCAAAACGATGCTACCATATGTGCTGCTGTATTGAAATAGCAGATGCTGTGAACTTACAAAGTGGAAAAAAGGCAGGAGTACTGTACCATTTGCAAATAGGTTTTTCTGAAGGAAAGCGGATTTTCTTGCAAGGTTTTGGATTTCTCTCAACCATTCCCTTCCTAATTACAGGCAGGTCTGATAGGCTGGAGTGCTTACTGGTTCTATCTCAGACAAGCTTAATAGTTTGGCTCCATAGCTTTTAAATATGTTTATGTGAAATGGCTTTTCACGCCATTAGAGAGCTGGGATGGTCCCTCCAACATAAGGAAGAGCCTGGGGAAACAGACAAGAAATCTGCGATGGTAGATACAGGTTTCAGTTTATATCTGAGGTGAAAGTAAGCAAGTCAAAATAGGTCAAATAAGCACACCCTTTGAAAAATAGCTGAATTTTTGAGTGAAAATACATTAAGTCCTTCCAGGCTCTCAGTTCTATGTAAGAATAAATTGGAGCAATTAATTTTTAGCTATTTTATTTAATATACCTTATATTATTACTTTCCAGGGGAAAATACTATCTTCCTTTCAAGGAAGTAAGCAAATCTATGATAAGATTAATTCTAGAATCAATCAGAAAACCTAGCTTCAAATTTCAGCTCTGCTGCTTACCACCTCAGTGACAGTGGACAAGTGATTTCACCTCTTTGCCCTGACATTGCCAAAACATGTTCCTGAACAAAGGAATTTATTTTTATTCAAGTAACTGCAAATAGGAAACCAAAGTTAGGTAGTTGGTCTCATGAAAGTCTGAGACTGCATCTTCCCCCACTTCAGCTGGAGGAATTTCTTCCTTTAAACCTCCCAACTTGAAATTTGCCAAACAAGGCATTCTGATTGAAGTGATGGTGGACAGCTTCCCTGGAGACCAACTCCTCAATAAAGTCACTTTTTAGTAAATATATCCACGTTATCTATCCATGCATCTATCTATCTATCTATCTATCTATCTATCTATCTATCTATCTATCTATCATCTTTCTATCTACATACACATATGTACACACAATATTGTACATATACACATACACGTGCATTCCATCTCTTAGATAATCATATAAATTTTTGTTATTCACTTATTTGTTTTTGGGTAAGTTATTGTTTATATTCAATGTATATATGTATATTGTTTATATTCAGAATATGTATATATATATATATATATATTTATATAACTAAATAGCTAGTTAGAGACATTAAGGATCTTTATCAGACTCTAAGAGCTTTTTTCTACTTCATCTTTTACCAGAATATCAATCTCAATTACAATATTTTTAAAAGAAAGCCCTCTAATTCAGGGAAGCCTGGAAGGATTTGCATGAACTGATGCTAAGTGAGATGAGCAGAACCAGAAGAACATTGTACACTCTAACAGCAACAAGGGTGTGATGATCAATCTTAATGGACTTGCTCATTCCATCAGTGAAACAATCAGGCACAATTTTGGGGTATCTGCAATGGAGAATACCATCTGTATCCAGAGAAAAATGTGGAGTTTGAACAAAGACCAAAGACTATTACCTTTAATTTTAAAACAATGTTATCTTATTATATAATTTCAATATTTCTTATACTTCATTTTTCTTCCTTAAGGATATGATTTTCTCTCATCACACTCAACTTAGATCAGTGTAAACCATAGAAACAATGTAAAGACTAACAGACTGCCTTCTGTTGGGGGGGGGGAGGGAAATGGTGTTCAGGAAAAATTTTTAAATTATAAATAAATAAATACATAACTTAAAAAAGAAAGAAAGAAAGTCCTCTAGAACTCACTTAAAAGAATTCCAAGGTTATCTTTGAGGATGATTGAGTCCTAGGGGAACCCATTTCATTTTTAGAGAGTTTATTTTATTTTTAAATTGATGCATCTTTTTAAAATTGAATTTATTATAAAAATTCTACCCCATCCCCGCACTGAGAATTCTCTGGTTGCAAAGATTTAAAAAAGAAAAAAAATTTAGCAAAATCTAATGACATATCAGTCACCTAACATTTCTTAAGTCCTTACTATATGCCAAGCATATTAGAATAGCCACTAACAAAATGGAGATACAAAGAAAGGCAAAACCCAAAATAAAATCAAACAAAAAACAAATGTCCAAAAAACAGTTATTGCTGTCATACTTTGAAGAAGCTCACATTCTAATGGAAGATAAATTCCTAAAAAACAAACACAATGTATGCAGGATAAATTGGGCATAATAGCAGAGGAAGGCACTATAAGATTAAGGACTAAGATAGACTTTTGGCAGAAATTAAGACTTTAAAACCCTAAGGAATCTAGGAAAGCTGACTTGTGGAAACAGTGTTTGGCAGACTTGTGGGCAGATTGAAAACTCTTTCAGTCAGAGGGTGAAGTGTTATATATGAGGAATAATACTCTACATCCTAAGTCCCACAAGTCACCAGAGAAATAGTTTTGGAGGGAGGTTCTTATTCTCAATTTTTTTTCCATTATCAGGTTTCCATAGTTACTGTAATTTTTTCCCATTCTTTCATATTATACTAAAAAAAATTTAGCCATACTACCCCAATAAATAGGAGAGCTCTAATTATTAGAAAGATTTTTCCCCTTAAATCAAGCTAAATCTTCTTATTTAACTTCAATCTATTAATCTCAAGTCTTACCAAGAAGCAAAGACAATCAAATCACAATTCAATGGAATACAATTCAAAAGACCCTACTATATAGAATCTACTCTATATAAGCTACTTTTGAGTACTGGGAATTCAGAAATACAATGAGAAAAAGTCACTCTTAAGTCATTGTTATTCTACTTAAGGAAAAAAAATATAAAAGATAAACAAAGAAGCGAATGACAAGTAATTTGAGAAACCCAGTTGAACACAGAATTCTAAGTATGGAATGAGAAGGTAGAGGGATTCATGAATGGGTGCCAACTTGTACATAAATATAGAGATGGGAAATGGACTACTGAGTTCAGGGTTAAAGTTAGGAAATTAGTTTGGGATATAGAGTTTATGAAGAGGAATGTTATGAAATAATCTTGAAAACCTTTAGAGGGCTGTAAATGTTATTCACAGACTATGTCAGCCTCTTATATGTTTAAAAATAATGATTTTGCCTCACTTAAGTCTTCTCCAGGACAAACTTTAGGTAGAGGGTGTGATCTGGAGTAGGATCCAGCAAAGGAGACAGAGAAGGAGCAATGAGATAGATAAAAAGAAAACTAGAAGAGAGTGATGCCCTAAAAAACCTAGAGAAAAAAAAATGTATCAAGGAAGAGAATGATTGATTAACATTAGTAAAGCTGATCATCAAGGAGAATGAATATTGAGAAAGGGACATTGCATTTGGTAACTAAGAGATATAAGAGATAGATCACTAGCAACTTTGGAGAAAGCATTTTTGATGGAACAATAAGAACAGAAGCCAGATTGTAAGGGGTTAAGAGGAGAGCAAGAGGAGAGGAAGAAGAACCACCTATTTGAGAACACCTTTTCTAGGAATTTAGAAAGGGCAGAAGAGATTCAGAGTGATAGCAGAGATAGAAGTACCAAAGGAAGGGTTTTTTTTTTCAGAATAGTTGAGAAAAGGCCATATTTGCAGGCAGTCAGGAATACATCAAAAGGTAAGGAAAGACTGAAATAAAGAAAAAGTTTGACAATAAAAGCAGGGAAAAGCTGAGCAGGATTAGGATCACTTCAATAGATCTTGGTTAGGAGTAAAACTGCTTCATCATCATGTGAAATAGGGATGAAGGAAGAGAAAGTGACAAAGGATGCCTGAGAGATAGAAGGTGAATGGGGGGAGGGAGGGAAGGGATCTCTAGGCACATAGTTAACACTTTTTTTCCTGTAAAATATAAGGCAGGGTTCTCAGGTGAAAAAGTAAGAGGAATGGAAGTCATGGGGAATTTTAATAAATTTGGAAGAACCAAAGTACAGAACAGGATAATAAGTTGATAAGGGAAGTATATCTAGCATAAATGAGATCCCATTTGAGATAACATAAATTTTAGTGAACCAATTCAGAATTTGCTGTATAATTTTCTCTATCCTATTCAACTGAACCTATGTAAGAGTGAAGGCAACAGATAGTAGAAGAGAACCAAGGATGATGATTGGTTAGGCATAATCAGCATTATGATAAGGGACTATGAATTCAAAAAAAGCATTTTATAGATTCAGTTTGTTCACCAATAAGTCAAAATAGGGACATGACAGAATGGCTAGTGTAAGGGAAATGAGAAGGATCAAAGGAACTGGGATCATGGTAGAGATGAAGAGTAATGTTATGTAAGGGAAGGGAAAGGGAGAGGTGAAAAGCAATAAATTATAGAATTCCTTTTTTAAAAGCTATTTAATTTTATTTTTCCATTTATATTATATGAAAGTTTTTCAACATTCATCCACACACATATTTAAGTTACATAATTTCCTTCCACCCTCCCTTTCTAAAACTCCTCCCCTCAGCAGTTAACAGTCTAGTGAAATTATACATGAATAGTTATTTGTGTTTAACATATTTAGATATAAGTCATATTATGTATAAAGAATTAGGACTAAGGGAAAAGAAAGAGAAACATGAGATAGGAAAGAAAAACATGACAGAAATTTTTAAGAACATTCACATTCTGTGGTTTTTCTTTCTTTTTGTTTGTTTTTTTTTGTTCTATTTTGGTTTTTCTACTTCAGGATATGGATAGGATTATCCATAGCATGTCTCCTAGAGTTGTTCTAGCTTTTTGAACTGCAGAGAGGAGCTGTATCCATCAAAGTTGATCAACTCATAATATGGTTATTAATATGTATATTGTTCTTTTGGTATTGTTCCTTTCACTCAGCATCAGTTCCTGTAATTCTTTCCACCCTTCTCTAGTGTCAAATCATTCATAGTTTCTTATGGAGCAATAGAACTCCATAACATTCATATACACTATAACTTCTTCAGTCACTATCCTATTGATGGGCATCCCCCTCAATATCCAATTCTTTTCCACTACAAAAGAGAGCTGCTATGAATGCTATGAATATTTTGGAATATATGGAACTTGTTCCCATTGTTTTATGATTTCTTCTGGATACAGGGCTAGTATTGATATTGATGGATCAAAGGGAATGATCAATATAATGCTCTTTGGGTATAGAGCCATATTACTCTTCAAAATGGTTGGATTAGTTCACAACTCAACCAATAGTGTATCAATGTTCCAATCCTATCACATCCTCTCCAACATTGATTGTTTTACTTATTGTCATCTTTCATGATAGGTGTAAAGTGATATCTCATAGTTGTTTTAATTTGCATTTATCTAATCAGTAATCATTTGGAGAATTTTTTCCTTTTTTAATTTTTAAAAATTTATTTTATTTTATTTACTTTATTTATTTATTTGCCTAAGGTAACACAGCTAAGTAATTATTAAATGTCTGAGGTTGGATTTGAACTCAGGTCCTCCTGTCTTCAAGGCCAGTGCTCTATCTACTGTACCACCTATCGTCTGTCTGGAGCATTTTTTCATATGATTATAAAAAGTGTTAAATTCTTTGTTTGAAAACTACCTGTCCCTTAAACATTATTCAATTGAGAAATGACTTGTAATCTTATAAATTTTATTCAATTCTCCATATATTTTAGTAATGAGACCTTTAGCAGAAACTCTAGCTGTGAAAACTGTTTCCCAACTTTGTTTTCCTTCTAATCTTGCCAGCCCCAGTTTTATTAGTGCAATTTTTTAAATTTAATATAGTCAAAATCATCTATTTTACAATTTAAAATGTACTCTACTTATTGTTTTGTAATAAATTTCTCCTCTTTCCATGGATCTGACAGAGGATTTCTTGATCTGTTTATTGGTCTATGGTATCATCCTTTAGATCTAAACCCTGTACCCATTTTGACCTTACTTTGATATAGAGTATGAGTCAATACCTAGTTTTTGCCATACTATTTTCTAGTTTGTCCAAAAATTTTTGTCGAATAATGCAATCTAATCTCAGAAGCTGATCAGTCTTTGAGTTTGTCAAGCAATAGATTGCTATAGTCATTTACTATTGTTCCTTTTCTGCCTATCCTAATCATGATCCATAGTGAGGACTATCACACTATAACATAGTGTTAGATCTGGTAGAGCAAGGCCACCTTCCTTTACATTATTTTTAATTAGTTCCCTTGATATTCTTGAAATTTGTTGCTCCAGATAAATTTTATTACTATTTTTTTCTAGCTTGGTAAAATACTTATTAGATCGTTTGATTGGTATGGCACTGAAGAAGTAATTCAATTTTGGTAGAATTGAAATTTTTATTGAATTAGTTCAACCTACACATGAGGAATCAACATTTTCCCCAATTGTTTAGATATGACTTTATTTGTGTAAAAAATCTTTTGTAATTGTGTTCATACAGATTCTGGGAGGTACATAATCAAGTATTTTATATTGTCTACAGTTACTTTATATGGAATTTCTCTTTCTATCTCTTTCCCTTGGACTTTGTCATGGGTTTATTTTCTATCCTACTACTTGGCTGGATTTGTTAATTGTTTCAAGTAATATTTAGATGGGGTTTTCTAAGTATACCATCATATCATCTGCAAAGAAAGTTTTGCTTCCTCATTGACAATTGTAATTCCTTCAATTTCCTTTTCTTCACTTATTGTTTTTCTACTTTGAATTGTAATGGTGTTAATGGACATCTTTGTTTCACCTCTGACCTTACTGGAAAGGGTCCTAGTTTATCCCCAATACATATAATATTTGTTGATGGTTTGAGATATATATTACGTATTTTAAGGAAAACTTCATTTATTCCCTATACTCTGTAGGGTTTTTAATAGGAACAGATGTTGTATTTTGTCAAAGGCATTGTCAGCTTCTATTGAGAAAATGTTTTCTGTTGGTCTTTTATTGATATGTTCAATTATGTTGAGTGTTTTACTAATATTGAACCATCCTTGCCTACCTGGTATAATTCCCACCTGATCATGGGATATTATTTCAGTAATAACGTGCTATAATCTCTTTGTTAAAATTTTATTTAAGATTTTTTGCATCAATGTTTATTAAGGAGATTGGTCTATAATTTTCTTCATCTGTTTTGACTCTTCCTGGTTTATGACACATATTGGTGTCATTAAAGGAATATGGTAGAACTCCTATTTTTTAATAGTTTAGGTTTAGGTAGAACAGGAATTAATCATTCCTTAAATGTTTGGTAGAATTTACTTGCAAATTTATCTGGACATGGAGACGTTTTCTTAGAGAATTTATTTATTTAGAAGCAGATGTTTCTTTGCTATTGCTGAAGCAAATTTTTGTTTCTTTGACCATATTCAGATCCAGCTTGCAGTCTGGAGACAGAGAAAATGAGCAGAAGCACAACAGACTTTACTGCCAGCAACAGAGCAGGGACTGCAATCACAGTTCCAGGGAATAAAGGAGAACTTGTGGTCACCCACAGACCAGAGTACATAGTCTCTCAAAAGATCTTGGAGGAATGGAGAACTGGTAGGGTATCCCTGATAATAGGTACAATATCCCACAAAATCTTTGGAAAGTATGCTCTCTACCGTGTAAGCAGAATTAAAGTCAATTCATATGCTTGGGAAATGAGCAAACAATAGAAGGAAAAAAAATCTGACCATAGACAATTGCCTCTATCCTATAGAGGATCAAAACATACATGCAAAATTATATAACAAAGTCAAAGCTTTTATCTCCAAGGCCTCCAAGAAAAATATGAATTGGCCTAAGGCTATTGAAGAAATCAAAAATGATTTTGAAAATCAAGTAAGGGAGGAAAAGGAAAATTTGGGAAGAGAAATGAGAGTGATGTGGGAAAAATCATGAAACAGAGTCAGCAACTCCATGAAGAAGATACCAAAAAATAATGAAGAAAATAATGTTTAAAAAAAAGTTTAGATCAAATAAATAAAACAGTCCAAAAGATCAATGAGGAGAAAAATGTCTTCAAAAGCAGAATTGGTCAAAAGAAAAAGGAGGTACAACAATTCTCTGGAAAAAAAAAATTCCTTAAAATGTAGGATGTAGCTAAGGGAAGCTGATGATCAAAAAACAAAAAAAACCCCAAAAAGCCTAGATGTCATTTTTCAAGAAATTATCCAAGGAAACTACCCTGAAGTAGAGGGTAAAATAGAAATTGAAAGAATCCACCAATCACCTTCTGAAAGAGATCCCAAAATGAAAACTTCCAGAATTATTATAAGCAAATTTCAGAACTTCTAAGTCAAGGTGAAAATATTACAAACAGCAAAAAAAAACCCAATTCAAATATTATGGAGCTACAGTCAAAATAACACAAGATTTAGTAGCTTCTACATGAAGAGTTTGTAGGGCTTGGAATGTGATATTCCCAAAGGCAAAAGAACTTGGATTACAGCTAAGAATCTACTACCCATATTCAGTACCATACCCATTAAACTATCACATAACTACTTTACTGAGCTAGAAAAAATAGGAGCAAAATCCATCTGGAACAACAAAAGGACGAGACTAATAAGGGAACTGATGGAAAAAAAAATTCTAAAAAGAAGGTGGCTTGGCTCTACCAGATTTAAAACTATTCTATAAAGTGGAAGTCAACAAAAATGCCTGGTACTGGCTAGGGAATAGAGTAATTGATCAATAGTTAAGGAAAGGTTCAAAAGAAACTACAATAAATGTCTACAGCAATCTACTATTTGATAAGCCCAAAGACATGAGCTTCTGGGATAAGAACTCACTATTTGACAATAATTGTTAGGAAAACTGGAAAACAGTATGGCAGAGACTAGGCATAGATTTACATCTCACTCTTTATACCAAAGTAAGGTCAAAATATATACAGGATTTAGATATAAAGGGTGACACCATAAATAAATTAATAGACCAAGAAATACTCTATTCAGATCTATGGAAAGGGGATAAATTTATAACCAAAAAAGAATTAGAGTACATTATAAATTGAAAAATGAATGATTTTCACTATATTAAATTTAAAAAGCCTTTGCACTAATAAAATTAATGCTGTCAAAATTAGAAGGAAAGCAGGAAGCTTTCCCTTAATTCTAATTCCTCATACTGAAAATGACTAATCTGTAAACATGTTTATCAAAAATATGTATGTACAATTCTCACCTGTTTGCCCCTGAGTGGAGGAGGGTGGGAAGGGAGGGGAATTTTGTCACTTAAAAATATACAGGTGCATATAGATGAAAAATAAATCAATAAATAATTTTTTTTAAAAAAAAGAATCCATTGGGGCGGCTAGGTGGTGCAGTGGATAAAGCACTGGCCCTGGAGTCAGGAGTACCTGAGTTCAAATCCAGTCTCAGAAACTTGGTAATTACCTAGCTGTGTGGCCTTGGGCAAGCCATTTAACCCCATTTGCCTTGAAAAATAATCTAAAAAAATAAAATAAAAAAGAATCAATTACCCAACAAGGAAGGCAGATAATAATGGACTTAAACATGTTGAGCTGCTTATATTCCTGGATGGGAAGAGGATATTGATAACTCCTATGAATCTTCTCAATTATTAGGGCAGTTGGAAGGAGCATATATAGACAAGGCACAGGTGGAAATTAAATTTGAAGGTTTATTATTTTAAAAAGCTTGAATTAATGGAACATATAGGAATGCACTGGGGGAAAGGGAAAGGAGAGGTCGAATGGGTTATTTCACATAAAAGAGGCAAGAAAACATTTTTTGCAGTGAAGTGAAAGGGGGGAAGTGAGGGGGGGGGAAGAGTGAGTCTTACTCTTGTCAGAATTGGTTCAGAGTGATTAGCATAAACACTCAATTGGGTATTGAAATGTATCTTATCTTAGAGGAAAGTAGGAGAGGAATTGGTTGGGAGAAAGGGAATAGGGGGTGGGGTGTAGGTGATAGAAGGGAGGGAAGATCCTGAGAGAGGGTAATTAGATGCCCTATACTTTTTTTTTATTAAATTTATTTATTTTCATCCATATGTACATGTATTTTTTTAAGTTACAAAATTTCCTTCCACCCACCCTTCCCACCCCCTCCCCTCTTTGGTGAATAGTCAGGTTAGCATTTCACATACATATTTTGATAAATAGGTTTACATAATTTTTGGTATGTGGAATTAGGTTTAAGGAAAATAGATACATAAAAGATAATTTGTATAAAGTGTTATCAGATTTGAAGAGTTGGGTTTTTTTGTGAGTTTTGTTTAGTTTTGCTTTTCTTCCTCTGGATGGGGATAATATAGTCCATAGCAAGTCTAGTACAGCTGTTCTAGTTCAGTAGACTGCTAAGAAGAACTGCTTCCATCAAGGTTGTTCATCTCACAAGACTGTTGTTGATGTGTATACATTGTTCTCTTGGTTCTTTTCCGTTCTCTCAGCATCAGATCATACTTCCCTAGAGACTAACATTTATGGTTTATTATAAAACCACAGTATTCCATATTATTCATGTACCATAAACTTGTTTAGCCATTCCCTAATTGATTACCATCCCATTAATTTCTAATTCTTTGCCACTACAAAAAAGAGCTGCTGTGACTATTTTGGAACTTGTAGGACTTTTCCCCTTTTTTCATAATTTCTTCTGGAGATAGACTTAGAATTGGAATTGCTGGGTCAAAGTTATGAACAGTTTTATTTCTCCTTGAGTATGGTTCCATATCGCTCTCTAGAAAGGTTTGGATACATTATCCCAAAAGCTAATGTCTTTGGGTTTGTCAAATAGTAGATTGCTGTAGTCATTTCTTGTGATTTCTTCTGAACTTATACTAAGCCACTGATCCATTACTCTATTCCTTAACCAGTACCAGTTTTAATGACTGCCACTTTATAGTATAGTTTCAGATCTGGAAGAGCTATGTCACCTTCCTTTACATTTTTTTCATCATTTCCCTTGCTTTTCTTGCCCTTTTGTTGTTCCAGGTGAATTTTGTTCCTATTTTTTTCTAGCTTGGTCAAGTAGTTATTTGGTAGTTTGGTATGGCACTAAATAAGTAATTTAATATCGGTAGAATTGTCATTTTTATTATATTAGCTCAACGTAATCATAAACATTTGACATTTTTCAAGTTATTTAGATCTGACTTTATTTGTGTGAGAAATGATTTATAATTGTGTTCATACCGTTTCTGGGTTTGTCATTGGAGGTAGATTCCCAAGTATTTAATTGCAGTATACTTTTGAGTAGGGAAAGGGTGAAAGGAGAAAGAGAGAATTTAATAAATGGGGGTGGGAGGCATAGGATGGAAGGAAATATAACTTAGCAATAGCATTTGTGGGAAAAAATATTGAAACAAGTTTTTCTGATAAAGACTTCATATCTCAAACATAGTGATATGGGTCAAATTTATAAAAAGATAAGAGTCATTCTCCAATTGATAAATTATGAAGAGTTATGAACAGTTTTCAGATGAAGTTATCAATGCAATCTATTTACATTTAAAAAAAGTCCCACCTCACTATTGTTAGGAGAAATGGAGGTTGGAACAATTCTGAAATACTTCCTTATACCTATTGAATTGACTAATAGGACAGAAGGAGAAAATAACAACTGTTGGAAGGGATGTGGGGAAATTGGAATGTTGATTCACTGTTGGAGGAGTTATAAAGTAGTTCAATAATTCTGGGAGCAATTTGGAACTATCCCCAAAGGGCTATAAAACCATGCCTACCCTTTGGACTAACAATGCTACTGCTAGGTCTATATTCTAGAAGAGAATGAATATGGGAAGAAAAGAGTCAATATGAATAGAGATATTTATAGCAACTCTTTTCTGGTGGTGGAGAGCTAGAGACTGAGGGCATGTCCAGCAGCTGAGGAATGCTAGAGCAAACTGTGGTATGTTATTCAGGAATACTATTCTGTTTTGTGAAATGATGAATAGATGCTTTCAAAAAATAAACTTACATGAGCACATGTAATGAGAAGTGTACCTTATATGAAGTAACAGCAAGATTGTACGATGATGAGCTATGAATAACCTACCTTTTCTCAGCAATGCTGTGATGATCCAAGAGAACTCTTAAGGACTTATAATAAAGAATGTAATCCATTCCAAAGATGCTGATGGTGTCTGAATACAGACTGAAGCAAGCATATTCTTTTCACTATTTTTCTTACGTTTCTCTTTTTTGATACTTTTACAAATTACTTTTGTAGTAATATTTTAGTGAATACACATTTTTAGCCTATACCTTATAACTTGCTTTTTTCAATGAGGTGGGAGGAGGGGAAAGAATTTGAAACTCAAGGTTTGGAAGTAAATGTTGAAACTTGTTTTTGCATTTTACTGGAGAAAACAATTAAAAATAACTAAGATTTAAGTCTTCTAATCAATTTAATGACTGAGAGGGTGGATGATATTACATGCCACTCTCTTCTTGAAAGAGGAGTGATAGATTTAAGATGCAGATTTAAACATTTGTTTTCAGGCATGGAAAATGTGGAAATCTTTATTCCTGCCTATCTATATATGTTACAAAGATTTTATATTTTTCTTTTTTTCTATTAAAATGGTGAGTAGAGAAGGAGAGAAAGAAAAATGTATACATATTAATTGAAAAATAAAATAAAATGGATAAAAGTAAAAATAAATTTCTAATTCTGAGAGAGGGAGGTTGAGGTTTCCCACTATTACAGTTATGTTATCTATGACTCCCTCTAATCTGTTTAGCTTCTCTAAAAATATGGGTGCTAGGTGCATATATTTTTAATGATATAACTTCATTTTCTATGGTACCTTTTAAGAGCATGGAGTTTTCTTCCTTATCCCTTTTATTGAGATTTATTTTTTGCTTTTCTTTGACTGAGATCAGGATTGCTACCTCTGACTTTTTTTTTATTTCTGCCAAAGCATAATATATTTTGATCTAGACTTTTACCTTGACCCTCTGTGCATCTCTCTGCTTTTAATGTTTCATGTAAACAACATATTGTAGGATTATGATTTTTAATCCATTCTGCCATATAATTTCATTTTATGAGTGATTTCATCCCATTCCCATTTACAGTTAAGATTACTATATCTTTATTTCCCTTCATATTATCTTTCCTCATTTGTAATTTTCTCTTTACAGTCCTCTTATTCCTCCACACCAATGTTTTACCCCCTTTTCTCCTTTAGGTTTTTCTTTTAAATTTTAACTTTAAGGTTGCTTTCACTTATACCTTTGCCTTCCCTTTTATCAGTCCCTTCTTCCCTTTCTTTCCCCTTCTCCTCCCCTACCTCCCCACTTCCCTGTAGGGTAGGATAGGTTTTTTTAAGAGCAATTAAGAATGTATGTTATACCCTCTCGGGGTCCAATCTATTGAATGGGATTTACTCAGTATTTACACTCTCTTCTTTCCCTCTCCTATAATAGGTCTTTGTGCCTCTTTACCTGGTGTTATTTATCCATTAATGTCAAGCCTTCTCCTAGTATAGTCCTTTTTTATGTTTTCATTGTTTCAATCCTGTCTTGTTCTTGTCTTCCCTTTGTCAAAAATGAACTCCTTTTATCTGACCTGAGAGAAGAACTATTCTCAAAGGTTGACTCAGATTGCTTGATTGAATTATAAGCAGTATTGCATTACAATCACTAATTATTGTTCCTCTTCTCATTAGAAATATACTTTTCAAGAGTTATGAATCACATCAAATTATAATCACTTTATACCTTATCCCCTTTTCTAGTACCCTCCATGGACACATAATCCTCAAGAGCCAAAGCATCATGCAAAGCCAAATCATTTCATGAACCATTTGTACTGTCCCCCCCAAAACCCTTGTTAACTAAAGTATGATAAGATTACGATCTTATTAAGATCTTAATTAAGAAAAGATTACTTCCTATTCTTTTTATGTCCAACACTTCCAAGTGTGTTCCCAATCTGTAAGTATCTAGTAATGTAAAGTCACGTCTGATTTAATTATGTAAAGAATCTCTAAATACTCTTAGTACCAGGATACCCTGAAGGTCTCTCTTAAGAACTTTAGCTTTGATTATAAGGCATGGGAAACATTGACACAGTACCATACAGCATAGGATGCCTTCATCAGAGTAAATTCTATGAACAAGGTAGAATTGAAGTAGCTCAAAGGAAACATAATATATATAAGTTTAAAATAAACACCCCAGGTGTTTACCTGGACTATTTTTCTCCACCTGTGATAGAGCATTCTGAGCTCTTATTGGTATGATCACCACAGTCAGATGAAATGTAATTTATCTCAAACATAGTGATGTCATTTTGGTGTTTTCTAGTAATGAAGAACAAGAACCACCTATACCCATATCCTCTAAGTACAATCTCTTCAACAATGTTCAACCCTTTAACTACCCTAAGAGAAATATAATCTTCCCTTGTAGGGCTGTATCTTATTTATTGTTCTTGACATTTGTTTTCCCCCCTTTACTTTTACCTTTTTATGTATCACTTGAAGCTAATATTTTAAGATCTGTTCTTTTTATCAGGAAATTTTGTAAGTCCTCTGTTTCATTGAAAATCTATCTTTGCCCCTGATAGAATATACTGAATATTGAAGTGGGGGTAACTCTTGGTTGCAATTCAAGGTCTTTTATGCTCTGAAATATCATATTCTAGGTTCTCTCATACTTTAATGTTGAAGCTGGTAAGTCCTGTGTAATTCTCATTGTCCTTCCCTCATATTTAAATTTCTTTTTTTTTTTAGTTGCTTGCAGTATTTTCTCCTTTATTTGAGAATCCTGGATCTCTTTCTGGATATGTTCTGTGTAATCTTCCAAGGGCTATTTTGTCTTCTTGAAATAGTAAATCTGGAGAGTTTTCCCTAATAATTTTTTTAGGTTTTTGCAAGGCAAATGGGGTTAAGTGGCTTGCCCAAGGCCACACAGCTAGGTAATTATTAAGTGTCTGAGACTGGATTTGAACCCAGGTACTCCTGACTCCAGGGCTGGTGCTTTATCCACTATGCCACCCAGCTGCCCCGATAATTTGTTGAAAGATGTTTTCCAGGTTACATTTTTGATCTAGGCTTTCTGGTAGATTAATAATTTGTAAATGATCTCTTCTGGATCTATTTTCCAGGTTGTTTGTTTTCCCTAAAAGGTACTTTATGTTTTCTTTAATTTTTTTCAACATTTTGACTGTGTGAAGGAATCTTCATGTCTCATAGATTCATTAGTTTCTCTCTGTCCAATTCTAGTTTTTAAGGGTTTTATTTTCTTCAGTTAGTTTTCGTGTCAATTTGAGTTTTGCATGAGTTGCATTCCTTTTCCAGTTGGTTGATTTAATTTTATGAAGTTACATTCTTTTTCTAGTAGGTTATTTTGACTTTTAAAGAAATTGATTTCTTTGGTCAGTTTTCATAATCTTCTTGGCCTGGTTCTCATTTCTTCTTTTTTTCCATTTTTCTTCTTCTTTTCTTTGGTCTTTAAATTCTTTTGTAAGCTCTTCTATGAGCTTTGGGATTTGAGTCCTATTCATAGATACCTTTGAGACTTTCCATGTAGGTAATTCGATGCTGCTTTCTTTTTCTGAGATGGAATTTTTATCATCTCGATCTGCATAGTAGCTTTCTATGGTTAGTGCCTTTTAAGGGTTTTTTTGGCCTTTTGATTTTTTGAGCTCTGCTCCTGGAGTATAGGGAGTATAGATCCAAGCTTTTTGTGCTGAGACTGGGGCCTGATCTATGGCTTGTCATTGATCAAGATATTGCTTATACAACCCAGGCATTGCTTATGCAGTGGCTTGTTTCCAAAACAGTCCTGTCTTTTGCTCCAGTGTTCAGACTTTGTTTGGGATTGGGACTCTCCCTGCTGGTTTGCTATCTATCTGCTGGAACTTGTGCTATTGTCTAGCTGCTGGGACCTGGGTTGTACCTTGACTAAAAGTCTCCAGATGTTTTTTCCTGCTTTCCTTCCTAGTTGGGTTTTATTTCCCTTTTCCTCTGAAGAGACATACCTTTACTGAAAATTCTCCACAATTTTTACAGTTGAGAACTTGTTTTGATCCTTTTTTGTGGGACTTGTAACTTTAATGACTATAGAGGCATCATTTAGCATTGTGTAGGTAAAATCTCCAGGAGCATGCTACCTTCATACTGTCATCTTGACTCTGTGACAGAAGTCTAATTATAGAATTCTTAAATACTAAGGTGACACATTTGTGGATATTAGCAGGATCAAGGACACGATCATATTTGTACATACCTGAGGTTGAGTGAAGGCAAGTGAATAGCTTAAAGAACAGAGTAGTTAGACTATTTGTGAGAAAAATCAGTATGTATGTTGAAGGTCCTTAAAATGAGGGCAGGAATTAGAGACGGAAGAAAAATTCTAAGACATGTATTGAAAAAGGAAGGAGAGTGATCTGAAGGTCTATAGAGAGTAGCCATCAGGATTTAGATTGTGAGGTAGATACGAATATCATGAACTTCAAAGGAAGAGAGGTTAGTGAGTAATGGAGGAAGGGAAAGAACTTGAAAACAGTAATGGAAAGCAGAGTATTCTCTAGTGACTAGTGATTCAAATATAATGTGAAAAAATGCCACCAGTAGTTGGAAAGGTTACTGTGTTTCAGTTAGATAGAAGTAGTGGGAGAGGAAAAGATTCAAGATGAAGGGAATTTAGTATCTAAGGAAAAGGCATTTCAGAGAGCACAGTGGAAGGACTGGTATTAGGATGAAATTTGGGCATGAGAAGGTTGAAGAACATGAGAACTAGAACTTGGTAGGGAAGAGGGAACAGGGTTTAGATGATGATCTAAGGGTGTTCAGTCACTGGTACAGTTTGGGTATGATTAGATATAAGAATATTCTTCAGTGAGTAAAGGACAGCATTCTTTAACCTTCAAAAGACAAGAATAGCATGAGATAGGCATCTTGAAATTTAAGGGAGAGGCTGGTCTTCTTTACACTGGGAGTTCTCCATGTTGAAGTTGGCATTGGGCTGACCGGTAGTGGGTAGAAGATGCATTATATTCATATGGGTGGAAAAGATTGTTTTGGAGCACTTAGAAAATGCCAGGCCCAGCCCAGTGGCTTTTTCATAAGGGCTACACTACATCCAGATGGATGATAGTTCATGATAGATCCAATAATCTAAGATGCATGACCCATGCAACTCACATGTCCACATAATCTTCCTAGTAATGATATCCTCCTCTATGAAGTTGTAGAAATACTTCTGGGTCAGGTAGATTGAGGAACTCTTGATTTTTCAATGCAGGTTTGACAACAAGACTAAAAACATACATTTCACAAAATTATAAGGGGATCTCCTGTACTCAGGGAAAGAAATATTATTCTGAAAAAGAGATCAGAAACTTGAGGTCCAATGTAAATCTAAACAAGTGCATGTTCTTTCTGCCATGTGTTTATGGTGACACCATAGATTTTGGGGGTTAGGAGGGAGGAGGAAGAGAAATCTTCCTATTTCCCCTTGTAGAAATCTAAGAGAAACTGTTGTATCTAGATGATTCCCAAAGAATTTCAGCTCACCAAGAGGGAATGGAGTTTTCCAAAATATTTATGTACATATTCTACAAAAATGCAACAATGAAGAGTTATTAATCTCATATGTTCTTTAGCAAGGGACCAAAGGAGTGACCCAGTTCCATGTAAAGAGGATATACATGGTCAACATAGAAAGAGGTGTTCTTATCCCGAAAATCAGAGATTTCCTTGGATAAATATATGGACTATGGACAATGAGGGAGACCAATAACTGAGAGAATGAGGGAAGTTCTTTTTGAAGGAAGTGACACTTGTAGCTATATTTAAAATAGGCAAGGTTTGTTGTAAGAAGTGTATATGAAGCAAAAGAAAGTACTAGATGCATAGATATCAGCAAGTAGACTAATTTGGATAAAACAATTCTGGAAAAACCTGCCAGAGTCAGATTGTGAAGGGTTCTAAATATTTGATGAAGAAGTTTATCTTTTGGCTATTTTTGCATGAGATTCCTAATAATAGACTGAGTGACCCTGGATATGAAACAATATGGATTTTCCAGGGGGGGTGAGTAGACAGGATAAAAAGATCTATGATTTTTAAACCTAGACTGTGGGTAGGAACAATATTCTGAGAACTCACTACTGAAACATCACTAATTACATGACACCTTGGAAAACTTTTTTAGGTGATACTAAGGATAAATCATTGGGCCTGCAGTCAGGAAGACCTGAGTTCAAATTTGACCTCAGAGCTTATTGACTCTGCCTCAGTTTTCTCATTGGTATATTAGGGAAAATAAAAGCACTTACTTCCCAGAGTTATTGTAAGGATCACATGAGATAATATTCATAAAGTACTTCATATGGTATCTGGCACATGGTAGCCACTATACAAATATTACTGTTATTATCATTATCACTGTCATTTTTCCTCCACTATAAAAAGAAAGGGTTGTACTTCAAAATTTCTAAGGTTCTTCCAAACTCTTGAATTTTATGAACTATGTTCTTAAGTCCTTTATAACACCAATAATCAATATTATTTATTCTAGGGTCACTTTCAGGTCTTTCAGGTCTAAGTAAAGTTCTATTTTTAGAATTGATTTCCTGGAATATAATTTAATCATCATTCACTTGCTATGGACAATAAAAAGAGGACAATATTACTATCTGAGACATAAAGCAAAAAATATAGTATGATTTTATTGGAGACTTGACAAGGTCCATTGAAACTTTCTGAAGAAGTATTTTTTTCTTTTTTCCTTTTTTTTAAGGCAGATGTATATGTTCTTATGTCCTGATTATGTGTTTGCTTTTCTTTCTCACTCAAGAATGTTGCCTTAGTCAGTGGCAACATCCAGATAGTGTGTGGAAGCAGCAGGATCCCAAGTTAAACAAGTGGAAGCTTGATAAATACTTCCAGTAGCCAATATTGCTGCAGACGGAACAGTTTGACCATTTGGCATACTGTTGGCCACATGTTGGAAGCTTCTTAAGATCTCTCTGCTACATTAACTTCATAAAATCTCCCATCAAAGAGACTCCTCTGTAGTCCCTGCAGGGCTGACTCTGTTGTGGTGATGGTGTGTTCCATACTTTCAAACCCTGAGTATAACCCATTCCCTTGGAATATCAAAAAAAAAAACTGTCTGGACAATAAAATTCTCCAGGTCTCAAATCTCTCCCTTTTTGTTTCTTTTGTCACTTATTGCATCTTGTGTGCATGTGTGGTGTATATATATATATATGTATATATATATGTATATATATATATACATATATATACATATATATGTATATATATGCGTGTGTGTGTTTGTGTGTGCATGCATATATATATATATATATATATATAGAGAGAGAGAGAGAGAGAGAGAGAGAGAGAGAAGTGTAGGCCCTTCTTAGTCCCACTCCAATTTACCTTTCCAAATTTATTTAACCCTGTTCCTTTGTACACAGTTTATATTCTGAATACATTTAACTACTCTTATTCTGTCATCATTATAGCAAGGAAGAATGATGAATCTGGAAGAAAGGCCTGAGTTCCAGCCTCCCCTGACATTTACTCCTTATGTGACCGAGAACAAATCACTAGGTATTGAGTTTACTTTATAATTCAAATATTTGAATGGAAAAAAATGAACTAAATGGGTCTCTGAGGTTGCTAAACCCCTATCTTTTCCAAATCTGGATCCCTTCCAGATTAAAATATTGACAAGTTGTAGATCCTATGATCTCCTGGCTTTGTGTATCTTGGAAAAAATGACACTCACACCAGTAATCTGTTTCCTCTCCATTCATTTGTTGAAATCCTGTACTCCTTCTATGGCCATGATCATGCCTCTATCATCTCTATGAAGAACTTGAGACTCCCAAGTGAAGGTGAATTCTCTTGTCTTAAATTTTCCTACAATCCACAAAATTGTTCTATACCATTCTACTTTAGGTTATACTTCTTTATGTAGGAGTGGTGCTTGCCTCCATCCCAGTATTCTGCAAAATTCTAGAGGGCTGGGGCTATGCTATTTTTAATTTTGTCCCTTTTAAAATATAGTCATTATGATAACTGTGATGGATGAAGCTCCTATCAGCTGTTCAGTGATCAAGGACAATCCTGAGAGATCTGTTATGGAAAATGTCATCCATATCCAGAGAAAAAAAATTAAGAATTCTGAATGTAGAGCAAAACATATGATGATCACTTTATAAAGTTGCTTTTTATATTTTTCTTTCTTGTGTTTTTCTCCTTTGTTCTGATTTTTCTTTCACAACAAGAGTAATATGGAAATATATTAAACACTATTGTATATGTACAACTTTTAACAGATTGTTCACCACCATAGTTAGAGGAGAGGGAAAAGAGGGTGATAGAAAAAAATGTGAAACTCATAAACTTGCAAATGGATGAATGTGAAAACTACTTTTTTTAGGCTTTTGCAAGGCAAATGGGGTAAAGTGGCTTGTCCAACGTCACACAGCTAGGTAATTATTAAGTGTGTGAGGTCAGATTTGAACTCAGTTATTCCTGATTCCAGGGCCGGTGCTCTATCCACTGTGTCACCTAGCTGCTCCTGAAAACTAACTTTGCATGTAATTGGAAAAATAAAATAAAATTGAAAAATACAATAATCATCATAATCAGTGACAAAAATAACTAGTATTTGTTTAACACTTTATAACATTTGTAAAGTGCTTCATATGACATCTCATTTGATTCTCACAACAATCTTGTGAGACAGGTGCTGCTATCTTCTTTTATAGTGGAGGAAACTAAGACAGAGAGTCCAAATGACTTGATTAGGGTCCTACAGCTAGAAAGAAAGAGTCTATTTCAGGTGTTTGTGATTCGAAGTCTACCATGGTAACACAATTATATAGAACTTTAAAATTTACAGTCTTTTCATGTCTGTAATATGAATAGCATTGGTGTTATTATTAATATCATTATCATTATTAAAATTTGTGACAAACTCATCTTTCCAGATCTATTTCCAGATCTTACTATGCATGCTACATGATCCAACCAGGGTAGAATTTTAGTTGCTCTCTAAACTTGGCTATCTTCAATTACCAAGCCTTCCTACAAGTACCCACTCAGGTTTGGAATGTACTATTTGCTTATTTTTTTTCTCAGAATCTTTTTTTTCTTGTTCTCTATCTCTTTCTGTCTCAGTCTCTGTCTCTTTGTCATGCAGTTTCTCTCTTTCTGTCTTTCTCTGTCTTTCTTTATCTCTGTCTCTATCTTTGTCTCTATTTTTCAATCTCTGTCTCTGTCTATCTACCTCTGTCTTTGACTGACTCTGTCTCTCTGTCTTCTCTCTGTCTCTCTATTTGTCTGTCTCTCTATCTATCTATCTCTGTCTCTATCTTTGATTCTGTCTCTTTGTCTCCATCTTTCTCTGTCTGTCTAGTGTGTGTTTTTCTTTCTCTCTCTTACCTTCCTACCTATTTTCCCTCATCACTTGCCATCATATACCCTTCAATATAATGCAAGCTCCTTAATGTCAGAGACTCTTTCTTTTTTGCCTCCTTATCACCAGGACCCCAAAGAATGACATAATTATTCTCATATAGATGGTAAGGCAGGATTAGATCCTTTCTTCCCATTAAGTCTATCATTCTATTCAATGTACCAGGTGACTTGGAATTCAGTTATTTCATACCAGACCCTAGGCATCCAGCCTACTGAAAATACCCTTTTCCAGCTTCCAGTTTAGAAAGAACCAGATATAAGATTATATAAGATGAAACAGTCACTCCCCAAAGTTAAATGACAGAGTTGCTAATGCTTTATTTCTAGTTAGTGAGAAGTTATTCATGATGTGTTAGAAGAACACTGGATTCCATGGATCACAATTGGAATCATGGCTCTACCAGTTTATAGTTCTGTGACTTTTCTGTGACACACCCCAAGAAAATAATAACACTGAAAACAGCAACTTCTGTCATTATGGGGCCTGAAGTCCTGTGCTCTGCATTCCAAATTGTATACCAAACAGCTGTGATAGAAAATTGGTCATTCATGAAGGCAGAATGACTAATACCCTCCCATATTTAAAAGAGGAAGACGGGTGTCAAAATTGTTTTGTTCAGCTCAACTATATGCTACTCTACTCAGAGAAATAAAAAGTTTCTGTGAATGCTATTGCTACAATATATGTGACAATTGGGGTCTGCCAATTACCTCAAATGTGGGGAAGCAACTCAACAAGGCAGGGCATGGTTTATCCTAAATCCAAATAGTGATTACAAGGGTCCTGGAAACTGTTTCTATGAACTTACCTAAATGTGCTATGATAAACAAATAATATAAGGTTAAATTAGAAATTATATTAAAACTTAGATTCATTAAACAAATGTTTTTTAGGTGCTTCATCTGTAAAATAGGATAAGATGAGCAACTCCCTCCCATAATGTTGTGAGGGTCGAATGAAGCACTAATTGTAAAATTGAGTCTTGAATAAAAACAGTGCTTAAAAGAGGCAAAGGAAGAAGACAATTCTAGGCATGGAATGTTTCATACAACAGTCAAAGGCCCAAAGAAGGGAGATTATGTAAAAAAGAAAAGCCAGTTGACCAATATAGCTGTGCCATACAATATAAGGAGGGAAACAAAGCACAGGAAGAATAAATATGAGAAGAGAGACCAGGTTGGGAATAGCTTTGAATGCCAAATAGAGGAATTTATATTTTATTCTAGAGGCAATAGCAATTCACTCTGTGTGTTTGTAGGGATGTGTGAGGTGTGTGTGTGTGTGTGTGTGTGTGTGTGTGTGTACACCTAGGAGAGGGATTTGAGGATAATTGGTGTTATGGTTAGAACTACACTCTAATTCTTTTGGAGGTTATATCAAAGGTGGATTAGTAAATGGGAAAACTTGAAGCAGGGAGATCAATTAAGTCTATTACAAGAGTCAAGGCAGGAAGTAAAGAGGGACCAATTATGATGACATTTATATGGATGGGGTAAAGGGAATGTACCCAAGAGTCCACAAGGATGTAAATCTGGGAAGTTAGGATAGTGAAATCTTTGATAGTAACAGAAAGTTGGGTTTTGGGGAAATAGATAATGAGCTTTATTTAGACATGTTGAGTTTGAGAGGCCTATAAGTCATCCAATTCAAAATGTCCAGGATGTAGTTGGTGAAATGGGACTAGAACTAAGGAGAAAGGAGGACTGTATATAGAGATCTGGGAATTAAATTTCAGAAATAATAATTGAATAATTGGGATCTGATGAGATCATCAAGTGAGAGGAGAGAAGAAGGGAATGAGAAGAGAGAAAAGAGAAAAGGGCCTATAACAAAGCTTTCATATACACTGATAGTGGGTATGATATGGTTGAAGATCCAGAAAAGGAAACTATGAAGAAATGTCAGAGGTAAAGGAGCACCAATTCCAGTGATTTGGGGACTGACTTTGTTCCCTTATGCAAAATACTTCCCTTTTGTAAGCCTCAGTTTCCTTACCTATAAAATGGTTTCGGATTTCCAAGGTCCTCCTCAGTTCTAAACTCCATGACTTCTATAGTCCCATCTCAAAAATTTCTCACATAGTCTCACTCACTTATAAGGTATTTGTGGAGGTGTGGTAGAGGATATTAGTGGGGGGGACTAACATTAGGAAGCTTGTAAACAATGTGGTGGATAACAGACAGTTCTGAATGACTGGCTTGAACTGTCAGTACATTAAAGAGAGGAATGGACCAAAGCTGCTCTGAACAGATGTTGACACTGGAAGCAGGGATGCTGGGCTCCTTGGCCTGTGGCTATGGAAGCCCAGCTGGGCGAGGGAGACAGGCTGCATTCAAGGCAGCCCCCTGGGCTTCTCGCCCCATGCAGGTAGGCAGCTATTGAGAAGCAGGAAGATGAAAGCCTGCTCTCCAGCTGTCACCTGCTGAGGGGGCCGCAGCCTGTCCAGAAATGTCATCTTTGGCAGCTGGTGAAGACTCCCTCCCATCGGTACTGGCACATAGCTCTCCCAGCACTCTGGGAAAAATGCTTACACTGGGGCTTCCTCAAGAAACCCCATTAAAAGAAACTTTGGGTTTCTGGCTAGGGGCACAGCAACATGAGACTAAACTGGCAAACTTCTGATATTCAGTCTCTGGCTGATGGTTCAGTGCATTAGAAATGTCAAACTGTAGCTACTAAGAATTAAATGTACACATGTATGTTTACACCCACACATATCATGCATGCGTGCAAAATGGGTGTTTATATACATGTATGTGTGCATGTGTGTAAGCATGCATGAGCATGTATATATTGTGAGGTTGTGTTTATATTCATAGTCACAATCATATATATGTATATACATGCATATATCATTGTGTTTACATCAACACTCACTAATGTGTATGGGTGCATGCATGTGCATATATGTGTAGGAGCATATTTACATCCATCCCCACATAAGTATATATGAATGCATATATAAGTATAAATAACTCTGTGTGTGTGTGTGTGTGTGGTAGGAAGGAGAAAGACTTTTTTTTTCCTATCATAGAACTGAAAAGTCATGAGAATGTTTTCTAGGGATATGGAAAAGGAGAGGGCTTTCTTTCTTCCAAAAAAATAGGTTATTCATTCAAAGAAAAAAATTCCTTAGGGCAGAGATTCCACTTTTGCCTTTGGACTTCTGATGCTTAGCCTAGCACCTGATATAAGATAGGTGCTAGGTGGCCTGGCTTGGAGTCAGGAATTCTTGAATTCATATCCGGCCTCAGTCATTAACTATGTGACCATCAGCACGTCACTTAATCCTCTTTGCCCCAGTTTCTTCATATGTAAAATGACCTGCAGAAGGAAATGGCAAACTACAACAGTAACTTTGCCAAGACAATCCCAAATGAGGTTATGACAATTAAGAGAAAAATGAGACAAATGGTCAAATAGAAATAAATGACATAGCCTAGAGTATTCAGAAATTTAGTATAATGGAATGAATCATAGATTTGGAGTCAGAAATTTTGAGTTCAGATTCTTGCTCTTCTATTCTTGCCATAAGTATCAACATCAAATCTATGGGGTTTGGTTTTGTTTTCTATCAGAATAAATAATCACTAAAGTC
The DNA here is from genome assembly GCF_037893015.1 of Macrotis lagotis. NCBI lineage: Eukaryota > Metazoa > Chordata > Mammalia > Peramelemorphia > Peramelidae > Macrotis > Macrotis lagotis. The sequence goes on along the minus strand of NC_133658.1, from coordinate 215,409,340 downwards.
CCTGCTTTTCTGAATTTCTATAATCATCACCTATAGTTTTATTTCAAGAGGTCTTCCTTACAACTCACTTTTCAACCTCATCATTAATAACTGAAGTCCACAGGCAAAAAAGAGGAATCATAAAACTAATTTAAAATTCAATTCACTTTATATTTATTATTTATTTATTCATTATTCATTCATACATTTATTTGTTTTGAACAATGCCTTTTGTTTTTACATTTAGTCATTTCTGACTATACTCCTCAACTCCTCAATCCTGTGAGTAATACATTTTTTTAGGGTTTTTTTTGCAAGGCAATGGGGTTAAGTGGCTTGCTCAAGGCCACACAGCTAAGTAATTATTAAGTGTCTAAGACTGGATTTGAACTCAGGTACTCCTGACTCCAGTACCAGTGCTCTATCCACTGTGCCACCTAGTTGCCCAAGCATTCCTTCTAAACAAAGAAAAATTTCAAGTCAAACCAACTAATTCCTCTGTTGAATCTCAATCCAAGGACAAGATAATTTATTGTAATTGTACATGATTAAATTGGTAGCTAATTGGTGCTGTGGATAGAGCACTGATCCTGGAGCCAGGAGGACCTGAGTTCAAATTCAGATTTGAAATCAGATACTTAATAATTAACTAGCTGTGTGACCTTGGGCAAGTCACTTAACCCCATTGCCTTGCAAAAATCAAAAGAATTATATTTGATTCACTTTTACTTTAGCATCATTTTCACATATATTATTATCAACATTACACAGAATTTTCCTAGTTATATTTATTTAGTATATATTCTTCCCATGTTTCTCTGAGTTCTTTAGTTTTGCTCATTTCCTATCACTTATTAGCATTCTTTTATATCCATATGACTAAAATAATTTAGTCATTCACTGATTAACAGGAACCACTTTACTTGCAGCTCCTTACTATCATCAATGAAGCCCTGCTTTTGTTAATTTTGACACATGGAAAATTTCTGGTTATTTTTTTAACCCTTGGGTATATATTTAGCAGTAGATTCTTTTATGCAGTAACTCAATTCAATTCAAATCTTTTCTTAGAGTTATAGGTAGCAAGAATCTATGAGGTAATCTGTAATAGTATCTTATACAGCCTCTACTCAGAATATGATTCATCTCAGCAAGGACCTTGGCAAATGACAGTGTAGATTGAACTTGAAGGTCTCCAACAATGAATCCTTTGAGACCTATATGATTGTACTAGACTTGTACTATGGATGCATCCTGAGCACATTGAATGGTTGCTTCCAAAATTTCTGGTGGTAGGTGACTAGTTATAGATCAGCTTAATTATCAACTAGTCTTCAAATAGACCAAAGAAGAGGAGACAATATAAAGGAATAAAAAAGTTAGTGAGTCAACAATTATTTATGAGGTATTTATGGTGTGATAGACACTTATCTAAGCATTAAAGATACAAAGGAGAAAGTGTCTCCTTAAAAACCTCATATTATAATGAGAAAGACAACATGAAAAAAATATGTATATACAAGATAAGTACTTTGTAAGTGGGAGGTAATCTCAACCGAAAGGTACTAGCTCTATACCTGTGAAGAAGTAATGAGACTAGAAGGTCATAATTGAGCTGTTTTGCAGAAAATTAAAGAAGAGGTAAAGATGAGGAAGAAAATCAATCAATGCAATTGTATGGAGTCAAGTGATGGAATATGGTATGCAAGGAAACAGTAAGTAGATCAGTACCTGGAAACTGTAGAGAATGTGGAAAGGAATAAAGTGAAAGAAAACTGGGAAAGAACAGAAGGAATCAGCTTTGAAGAACTTTAAAAGTCAACAGAAGACTTAATATGTGATTTGGGAAATAATTGATAGTGGAATTGATTGACCATATCAGTAACATGGTTCAATCCAAACATTAGGATAATGACTCAACTAACTTTGCCCAATGAAGATGAACTGCAGTAGTGATAGAACTGAAGTCACAGAATCAACCAAAACAATATTGTAATAGTTCAGACATGAGATAATGAAGGGTTGTACCTGGGCATTTATCTATATGAGTGGCAAGAAGGGGATAGATATAATAGATATTGTGAAAGTAGAAATGATGAGACTTGGCAAGTTTGAATATGTGGGGTGAGAGCAGGTGAGGAGTTGAAGTTGAGAGGTCAGATGACTGAGAGGATAATCATGCCTTTGACAGCCAAGGGAATATGAAAAGAGGAACAATTGTTGAAGAAAATATAATGAATTGTGTTTTGGCTAGGTTGAGTTTAAAATACCCAAGGGACATACACTTCAAAATTTTTCTATAAATGGCAATGAAAAATTAGAAATCAGGAAGAGATTAATGTTGGATAAATACATCTGAAAATCATCTGTAAACAATAATTAATGAAAAGAAGAATTGGGGATTGATGAGAGAAGTGAATTGAAAGAGAGGGAAAAGGGAAGAGGGCTGACTATATATATCCATAGATACTAAATATAACCTGGAGACCAAGAAGGTGTATTCAGACAGGTAGGAGAATCAAAAAAGAGCAGTGTCATAAAAAAAATGTAGAGGAGAGATACTATTCAGGAAAAGAGAATGTTTGACAATGGCAAAGGCTATAGAGAGAATTGAAAAAGGTCCTTAGATTTTTTTAGTTAGAGATTATTAGTAACTTTGAATAAAAAATTTCCACTGGAAAAAATAATTTTCATTGAATGAGGTCTAAAACTAGACAGTTCTGAAAAGAGTAAGAAGCGAAAAACTTGAGACATCTGTTGCTGATGACTTTATCAAGGAGTTTAGCCATTAAACAAAATGGAGGAGAGATATAGGATGACAGCTGATGGGGATGGTCAGATCAAATCAGAGTTATGCTGTTGTTATTTCCTTTTTTGAAGAATTAAGGAATGTTATTTTGGAGGCAGCATAGTAGGACCCTGTAGTTAGGAAAAGTTTGAAAGACTAATGAGTGGACCATTAGTTGGAAAAGACATAGAATGGGATCAGGGATGTATATAAAGAGTATGGTTTGGCATAGAGAAAGCCTGATTCTACATGTTAAACATGGATAAAGGAGGAGATAATGTGAAAGGTTATCTATGTGATAAGTTATATTCAGTCATTTTACTAGAAGAAGGAATTCTTGGTGAATGACCAATTTGTTGTTGTTGTTTGGGTTTTTTGGTGAAGTCTAAGGCAGGGTCCTCACCTGAAAGAGTGGGGTCAATGGTACCATAAAAGGCTTGAGAAGAGATTTAAAAGGTTTTTTAATAATTTCTTTGGTAAGGGAGTTAGTTATTTGATTAAGTAAGCATCAAAAGATTGCTTTGCTGCTGTAAGATTCCAGTGGAGACTGTGAATCATTTCCTGTGGAAGGTCTCAGTCAAAAGACTTTTGTGATTTTCTTCAACTCCAATCAGCATACCTATGTTTAAAGAAAAGTGGAATTAATCCAATATTGTGTCTTGACAATGCATAATGAAGGATAGGAAAAAGGAATTTTAATTTAGAAGATAATGTAGAGTTGAATAGGTTCTTCAAGGAGAATAAAGAAAGGAAAATAAAGACTTCAGTTTTAATGGTCTGATAAAGAGCTAAGAGGTAGATAGATTTGGGGTAAGAATAAGGATAAAGGACAGTATTAGGACTCAAAAGGCATAAATTTTATGATTAGCCAAAGAAATTTCAGAATTAATGAAAATGGAAGGGAAAAATTTGTTGGTGGTGGCAAGATCAGATAATATATGTGTAGTTGAGATGGAATGGAAAATTAGGACATTTGCAGGAATATCAACTTATTTTGAAATCTACTATGTTTGCAGGATTTGGATTGACAGAAGTATTGTGAAAAAGTCATTGAACTCATTAAGAAATGAAGAAAAGTATTCCAGGGCACAGGGAAATATAGCATTAGAATCTTATCTGAGTAATAAATTTGGTTTGAATGAACCTCAGAGGAAAAAGGATTATTGAGTGTTGGTTTTTTAGAGAGAGACTGGAAGTGGCAATGAAAATCATGGGGTATTCTGAGATCTACAGCACTGTTAGTGAGTTGTGGTGGGTAGGAGTGCTACGAATGAAAGTGCATGAAAGGGTGGCTAAGAAAATTGTGTCATCAGGAAGGAGTCTTATCTCAATGAGAATCCAAACATGGAAGGAGTAGGAGAGGGAAACACTTAAGATGAATTTACTTGTTATCTATGGAACTAGCATTTCAGAGAACACAGTAGAGAGGAAGGGAGAAGTAAAATAGATGATATGTGGCATCTAAACTCCAACTTGTTGCAAAGCAGCAAGCAGGAAGAGAAGTAGAGACAGACTGAATTCCAAAAAAAAAAAAAAAAAGGAGTATAAACGTTACTTGGTAGTCACGGAGTTTTTCTGTGAGATTTTGAAGAAAAAGCATGAAATAGAAGCATCTATGAGCAAGAAAATTTTGTTTTGCTGATATGAAGGATAGATTGAAGAAGGTCACATGAAAGTCATATTGGAATATTCCATTAATAGAAATTTGTACTATTTCTTGTGCCTATCTCAAACTAGGAAATTAAAACCTGTAAGTACCTTGGCTCTTGGGACAAATTCCATTTTGGGTTGGAGGACTGATTGGTCTTAGAGAGAGTTTTCTGATCCTTGCTGCTGTTATAGCAGAAGAATGAGCAGCCCATCTCCCAGATAGTATTGCCCCATAGGCCTGGGGAGTAGAGAGTATGACATGGAAGAAGGAAGTCACAGTGATGGTACCCTAGGATAGAAACCCAAGGTAGTTCAGCAGAGGATATTAAAGCAAGGCAAAGGATTGGCAGTTGGTACAGGGAGCCAGTATATCCCTTGGACAGTGAAGTGTTAAAAATAAAATTTTAAAAATTAAAAGAAAGGAAAGGGAAGTGTTTCCCTCTCATGTTGGTACCTGGGAAAAATTCCTGGTCACCACACAATAATTACAGATTTGGGGAGAGATAATTTTGTGTAGTGGAAAGAATATTAGATTTGAAGTCGAGGCCTGGTTTATCCACTATTTGTGTTACCCTGCATGTGTCAGTTCTCCCAGTATCAGTTTCTTCATATATAAAATAAGTCTAATATTTTCAGTTCTTACTTCACAGAGTGGTTTTGAGAAAAAGTGTTTTGTACACCTCCAAGTAAATGGTAATAGCAACATTCCAACTCAGGCAAGTCTGAGGTGAATGTTCATTGAACCTTCTGGCATAGTCAAGAGAGTGATAGATTTGAATTAAGCAAAACTGAGTTTGGATCCTGAGGCAGACACTTTACTAGCTCTACTTTTAAGAGTTGCTGTGAAGATCAAATGATATAATCTATGTAAAATATTTTGCAAACTTTAAAGTACTAAATAAATGCCAACTAGGTAGCTCATCTACTAGAGAAGAATAGAGTGACTTCAAAGAGAGCAAGAAGAACTGAGATTGAAAAGAGGACTAAAAAAGAAGATTGACTGGACAAAATTCCTTAGCTGCTTTTTGAAATGAGATTTAGCCAGCTTCTTGCTCCTTTTCTGCTAAGTGAAACTAAAAATGGTATCTTTTAATAAAATGCATAGCTCATTTGGAGAACTCATTTTAATCAATACTTGAAATTTCTTCCCTGACCAAATTTGTTAATAGAACTGCCTTTAACACTAAAATTGACTGGATTAACTTTTTTTTCCTGGAGGTAAGTAAGGAAATGAGGTCTGAAATGACTCAAGTCAGGCAACCAATGGGGGAAGACAAAGGAGGAGAGCAGGAGAAGTACAATTGGTATTCACAGTACATCTATAATGAAGAGGTGACTGTATCATTAAAGAATCTGTCACTTTGGAAAGAATATGAAAATATATGAGAAAGTATCTGTGATTCCTTCAGATTTAAGGAAATCCTGGAGTAGTAACCTTGTCCACCAACTCAGGTAAGCAGTCTTTCTATGACTTAGTATAAGTATGAAAGAGAACTGAAATTTAGAGAGGTTAAATATGTTTTCCAGAGTCATACAGCTAACCTATAATTTAGTAAGTATCTGAGGTTGAAGTTAGGTCTTCCTAACTTCAAATACCATACTTTATCCACTATGCCCATCATAGATAGAAGTATAGAAAGGAAAAGTTTGATGCTAGAGATACAGAGCTAGAGTCAACTAGTCATTCTCATTCTATAAATGAGGCAGATATGTTTCAGGAAAACATATGTATATCCTGGAAAAGGGGAAACATTGAGAAATTAGCTATGCAATACTTTTCTCATTTTTATCTTCATTATGTTCTTTTCCTTAGTCGAATTTTATTACTCATGCTAACACTCTTTATCTTGTATTCTTTCAATATCAGGTCCATTTCAATAACTGGCAGCATTCATAAGCTTCAGGATCACATCTTCAGCTGCTGATAGGATGCAGTTTTCTGGATATCCTACCCTTTTTTTTAAAGAAAGATTTTGTTTATTTTGATTTTTAAAATTTTTCTCCTTTTCTTGCTTCCCTTCCCCCAGCCCCCATAGAAGACAGTCTATTGGTGTTTATATTGTTTCCATGGTATACATTGATCTAAGTTGAATGCTATGAGAGAGAAATTATATCCTTAAGGAAGAAACAAAAAGTATAAGAGATAGCAAAAGTACATAATAAGATAAGTTTTTTTAAAATTAAAGGTAATACTATTTGGTCTTTGTTCAAACTCCAAAATTCTTTCTCTGGATACAGATAGTATTCTCCATCACAGATAGCCCAAAATTGTCCCTGATTGTTGCACTGATGGAATGAGCAAGTTCATTGAGGTTGATCATCACTTCCATGTTGCTGTTAGGGTGTACAATGTTTTTTCTGGTTCTGCTCATCTTGCTCAGCATCAGTTCCTGCAAATCCTTCCAGGCTTCCCTGAATTTCTATCCTTCCTGGTTTCTAATAGCACAATAGTGTTCCATGACATACAAATACCATTCCCCAATTGAAAAACATTTACTTAATTTCTAATTCTTTGTGACCACAAACAGGATTGTCATGAATATTTTTGTACAAGTGATGTTTTTTACCCTTTTTCATAATCTCTTCAGGGTATACACCCACTTACCAGGAATTCTAATTAAATATCTCCAGTTAAAACTCAGTATTTCTTTCTAAAAATATACCTCTATTATTTGATTTTCTGTTCCATCGACCTCTATTATTTGATATCCATTTACAATTAGTCACTAAGTCTTTTGGAATCTAGATCCATATCCCTAGTTTCAGTATATTCCTTTCTTTCAGGACTAATATGTGGATTATTATGAAAGTTTCCTAAATGGTCTCTCCATCATAATCTACCCCCTCAAATTCATTTTTCACATTAATGTCACAATAATTTTCACTGGCACAGAATTCCTCTGCTTAAAACCATTCTGTTACCTTCCAATTAAATATCAAACTCTGAATCCTGAGAAGGAAAGACCTACACAAAATGTTGTTTTCCTACTTTTCAAGACTCAACTTATTCTACTATTTATTAACTGCTTTATGAACCAACAGAATTGTACAGTTTGTTTTTTCCCCATACATATCTGGCATGTTGCAAGCTCTTTGACTTGACTCTTCACAGCCTTCATCTAAGTCTAATCTGCCTGTACATCATTCTCTTTACACTATAATAACTTCTATAATCCTATAATAACTTCTTAACATTCAACCTAAATTTCCTAATATCTCAAATTCTACATCCTTGATAAAATTTTCTATAATTTTCCAAAACAAAAAAGGAATTATTTCTCAATTCTTTAATGTCCTACTTGAATAACCAATTTCTTTTGTGAGTTTCCATCTACAAAATGAGAGAACTGGACAAGGTAAATTGACCTAAATCCCCTGATCTTTTAGATGTAGTATGGGCTAGTGAAAAAAATTTTTATCTCAGAGTCAGAGGAACAGGGACCCAATTCTGACTTTGCTATTCAACATCTGGGCAAGTCACTTCACCTATCTAGGCCTGAATTTTTTCATTTGTAAAATAAAGGTCTTCAGATGATCGCTATAGTTCTTTCTGCCTCGAATTTTATGATACTATGAAAAGAAAGCGAAGAAACAGTGAATTCTGGTATAAAAAGACAATCTATGTCTATCAAATTATTTATATATGTTAAATCCTTATTATATTTTGAATAAAATCAAATAGCACCTGTCCTAGTGCATGGCTACATGCTATTATATTCCTCTTCATTTGTTCTCCATGTAACTCTTGTCTCCTCAGTGAGATTAGATACTATTTAAGAGGCGGAACCATCGCCATTGGGGGAAAATGAAATAGACACAATAGGAAGACATTTCTGAATTGTAGAAATAATCCTGGGTTGGGAATTAAGAGATCAGGTTCTAATCACAGTTCTACCAGAAATTCTTGGATATGTTTCTTAAATTCTCTGTACTATAGCTCCTCTTGTATTAAATAAAGATAATGATATATGTCTATGTTATATATATATATATATATATATATGTATATATATATATATATATGTAAAATTGATTTTTGTCTCCTCAATAGGAGACGCCATCATCCATTGATAACTATATTCATTGTGTAACTCCCAGAACCCAGCAGTATGCCTAGAACTTATAAATACTTAATAAATGCATGTTGGTTCATTGCTTGAGACTTACTGACTGGCTTAGACTTTTGGTATATGATATAATAGTGGAAGGGACTATAAAGATCATTTTATAGAAGAGAAACCTAAAATTCAATAAAGTTAAATGATTTACCTAAGAAAGAATCATGAATTCATAATAGATCTGGGAATAGGTCTCATATCCTCTGATTTCTAGGGCAATGGGCTTTTTCATGATATTACACTGTTTTTATGTTTTGAAAATAGCCTGAGAACTAATTATTATGTATTTATAGCACTTAAATAATGTGGTAAATAATTCCAACAGAACACATATCTAACTCCTTTGACATCATATAGACTAGTTTATTTAAAGAAATATTTTATAGCTAGGAGAATTCCAGCCAAACTAGAAGGTTCTTTTCCCATCTCATCTTTCCATATCAGGCTGCAAGTCCCAGCTATTACTGAAATGTAACACCTGCACTTTGACCCTCTTCTACCTGCCACCACTAGATCTGATAGGTGAATTTTCATCATATGTTGACCAGGTCCAGACTGCCAACCTGAATATTTTCACAATGTATAATGTGAATACTCTTCCCTCTTTCCTCCCCCCACCAAATATAGCTTCCCTTCATGTTGAATTCTTCTTTTGGAATATATGAGGTTTTCAGGGAAGACTAGCGCATTGGTGTGTTCACTGGTATGAGGGCTTGCCAAGCCCTCTTCCTCTATCTTTGGTGTTCACCTGAGACCCAACTCTCACTTGTTGCTATCTTCTTGGTAGATGGGCTAAACCAGATTGAGGGTAAATAACAAACAGGCCTCTGTGCATGTAAAGTCTTCCTCACCTAAGTTATGTGAAAACTTCCCCAGGTGGAATGAGCAGATGAAAATAATTTCTTCCAATAGAAATAGAAGTGACCAAGATAGGCACTGTGGAGAAGTTGGTCAGACATAAAAGATACAAAGATCATCTATTGAGTCTTGGACCATCATTGGTTGTCTTGAAATATTGATGACTAGAAGAGAAGAGAGAGTGAGGCTGAAGACTTTATGAAGCTCTGCCTCACTTAAATCCAATTGACAAATAAGTCAATACATCACCTCTTCAAAATGAAGGATGAGTAACAACAACATTCTTCTAATACCAGAGCTCAAGGACATGGAATGATTTGCTTTTTTTGTATCATTAGCATTTAAAACACTTTATCATACATGGCAAACAATTAATGAATGTATTTCAGTCTTTCTCAGAATCCACACACCCTTAATCTGTTGTTCCTAAACAACTCTTTTCTGTTTGATGAAAGTTTCTTGTTTCAAAATCCATCTCATGTGCTAACTTCTTCAAGATTTTGTCCCCAGTCTCCTCAACTGAAAATAATTGATCCCTCTTCAGAATTTTTAGCATACTTTTTTATTTCTTCCATATTTTTATAGTAGCCAATCCAATATTATGCTGATTTGTATGCTGTGCATACATATATGCCTTACATAGATAAAATTGATTGAAAGCACCTTGATGGCAGTACCAGTGTCTTTTCCCATCATTTCTCTTTGTCTAGTACTAACTACAGTGCCTTAAACAGAGCATATTGCTAAATTTTTTAATAGAGAATGGAATAAAATTTTAAAAAGTGATTGCAAGACCAAGGAATAATGTCAGCAATGTAAATCTGTAGATTCCCTCACTTCATTTTCTTTTTTTTAATTGATATTTCATTTTGCCAAAGTTATATTTTAAAAGTTTTTCAACCTTCATCCATATGCATAAGAATATTTTTAAGTTACAAAATTTCCTTCCACCCCCCCCTTCCCAGTGAGTAACAGTCAAGTTAATATTGTACATACACATTTGTGTTAAACATATTTACAGATTAGTCATTTTCTGCATGAGGAATTAGGATTAATGGAAACAATGCATGAGATAATTTTTAAGAAGTGAATGAATGTAGTGTCTGACAGATTCTGAAGGGATATTTTTTTGCTTTTGCTTTGTTTTGCCTTTCTTCCTCCAGATATAGATAGTATTGTCCACTGCCTGTCTAATAGGGTTGTCCAAGTTCTCTGAACTGCTGAGAAGAGTTGCATCCATCAAAGTTGACCACCTCACAATGTTTTTGTTAATCATTAAATTATGATCAAAATGTTTTTAAAAGTAATAACTACTAATAATTAAGAGAGTTTATAAATTTGTATTTGAATTTCCTTTATCTCTGGGCTCTTTATCAGACCTTCTCAAACTAGATTGGAGAACCTACCATTGAAAGAAATAACTAGATAGCAGGTGAGAAATAAAGAAAAGGTAGCCTCCTAACCAAAGATGTTAATAACACATCTCTGAATCAATAGGGTTTTTCCTGTTAGTAAAGGCGACTTCTTCTGGTCATGTGGGGAAAAAAAAGAAGAAAAGAAAATGCATAGGATAATAAACAACTGGATCTCTAAAATAAGGAAGTCAACTTCCTTCTTACCTTCCTAAGGAGGAATGGTCCCTATCACTTAGGTGAATTTGAGCTCCGAAATCCAGATTGTGCTCAAACTCTTTTTTTCTTTCTTAAAACAGAAACTACTACTTCTGCTTATAGACAAAATATGATGTAGAATAAATATACACATGTGCATCTACGTGGGCACAAACACATACACACACACAAACACCACCACCATCACCACCAACAAAGAAACATCACACCCTTCACGGCTGACATGGAAATTTCTTCAAGTGCCCTGTATTTATAGCTGAAAAGAGAGCAGCAGCTGTTCAATGTTGTTTCTAAGAACTTCAAGCTCCCGACCAAAATAGTCTCTGAACTTTTGTGACTCTCATTCTAATACTCTCAATGTGGAGCAAGTAGATATCCTAGAATTAAAGGAGATATTTTTAGCCATGAAATGAATTGTACATTACCCCTCCTCCACCACTGTTTGTACTCTACCATCATGCACTATCTTATGCATAGGTAGGATGGAGATTGGTGGGCAGGAACATTGTAAAGCTGGGAGCTAGAATTAGGGCCAAACTAAAAGACTCTCACCAGCACCACCCCCTTCCATCACCAATATGCAAAGCACTTAGCAAGCAAAACAATGACTTTAAAAAGAATGAACACATTCACTGAGTTTAAGAAATATGCAAAACTTGTTTATGAGTTTGATGACAAGGTTTAAGAAAATATGACAACACTTTTTTATCCTTTCATTGAAGCAATGGTGGTAGAGAGGAAAGATCACTAAATTTGGAGTATTTCTCCTTGAATAGCAGGTCTATTGTTTGCTACTTCAGAGATTTTGGTGGAGTAACTTTTCTTTCTCAGACTCAGTTTTCTAATCAGGAAAAGGGGAAACTAAAGTAAATCTCAAGAAGGTTTAAATCCTTTGATATGAGAATCTAAGTCTTTGTTTTTGAAAAAGTTTTGTCTGTCACTTTCCAGATCTGTTGGACCATTTCCAATTGAGTTGACTGTAGCATTTGGGCCAGAAAACATCTATATACATATATACATTAGACACATGCACATACATATATACATATGTGAATGGTATATTATGCATAAAACTACAATCTTGAACTATAATCTATGCACATCTTATATATTTTAAAATGATAGCATTTGTGGGAGGCTAGGTGGTACAGTGGATAGAGCACCGACCCTGGAGTCAGGAGTACCTGAGTTCAAATCTGGCCTCAGATAATAATTGCTGTGTAACCTTGGGAAAGTCACTTAACCCCATTGCCTTGTCAAAACCTCAAAATGATAGCATTTGTGACATTTGAAGGTTAAAGTACATGAGTTCAACAATGAACAAGCCTCCCTGTGAGCTGTGTATATTTTGCTGCTAGTACAACTTATATGGTACTATCTCTCTGATATAAAGGACATCATTAGGTTGACCTTTAATCACTTTTCTACATTCACTAGGTGCTAGTAGCAACTAGTTTTTCTGGGAAATGACAGGTGATTCCACTTATCTATCTTGACTGCAACTGAATTTTCAATCATTACCTTTTTCTAGGTATTTCACTTTTAAAAGAAAAAAATCAAATATCACATATCATCATATATACCAATTAATTTGTCATCCAAGTCACTGGGTTGACCCAATTGAAATGGGTGGGGCAAACAGCTTACTGTATGTGCCTCAAAGATCAAACCAGCTGTTACTGAGACAATGCCATGATGCTCTCCATAACACTACATGTAGAAATTGACATGATCTCAGGTATCAATAAATTGTGGTACATGCCAGCAGAGTAACAGGTATATTTAATTCTAAATAGGTCAAGTGGGTGCTAGTGATGGTGACTGGTGTAAATAGGTGATATTTTGTGGTGCAGTGACATAAACAGGAGACTGTAGTCTTAATGTATGCTGATGTCATTCAAACAACATCTGATGTGGTTAAGTGCTCTTGGTCAGGAACTGGAAGGAGATGCCAAATAAAAACCGACTTGGCTCAAGAATTGTTTTTCAAGGGTGGTGCTAGGAACACTGTTACTTCAAATTGTATACAAAGCTTAGCTCTTGAAAGAGCAAAAAAGAGCATTATTTGGCATCATTACTCACACTATAGTCTGCCCATGTATTCCATGTAAGAATGTTTGCCTCTGGTTTGCCACTCCTACTTTTGAAATTGATATTTTCTCTTACTCTACCTCCCCTGCAAGGCTAGTTGTTTGTTTAAGTACATATAAGTATAACAACCAATCAGCGAACACTATGTGCTAGATACCAGGTTATGTATTGATTAAACAAAGATAAAAATGAAAGAATCCCTGTCCTCAAAGATTTTATATTCTATCATGCCATAAGACTCAAGAATTTTTATCCTTCACATCACCCAGGTAATGCATATAATCAAATCCAATTCATATGCTTGTCATGGCATTACCTCCAAGATGTCATGGTCTTCTTTGAAAATGAAGGACAGACATTATTATTATAATACATATAATCAATGAACAATACCTTCAGTAGACATTATAAGTTTTGGGAAAGCCTAATTTTACTTGAAGTAACACTGAGATGGATCGCATTAAGTTATAAAAGTCACAAGAAATATATGAAAGCTACAATCCTGGAAGTGCTCCCAGGTTTTACTTAAATCATAGCTCCATCAAATTTAGTATTGGAAGGGACCTGAGAAATGTAACCCATCACCTTTATTTTATAAAAGAGTAAATAGATACTGAAAGGAGAAGCAAATTCCTTAAGGTTGTAATGGATAATAAATAATAAAGTTAGTATTTAGACCCCCAATAGTGCCCTTTCTGTTGTTTCTTGTTGGTTTCATCTGTAGAGATCTCCTTGGTTGCTGAGAACCAGCAAAATGGGAAGGAAAGTGGCTGCTTAGGGGTGAAGAAATAATCAAATGACATATTTGCTAGTGGTTGGGAAGAAAAGCTAGTTTTGCTCCCTTCTGCCCTTTGGTATCCCGTAAATTGAATTAAAGAGATAATTTTCAGATGTTTGTCACTGATTCTTCCAAAATCCAGTTTCTCCTCCCTTCTTCCTCACCACATTCCCAAAGTAGAGGAATAACTGCAGAGGGACAGAGCAATGGAAAAATATTAAAATGGAGTATAATATGTGGAAGAGGAAGGAATGTAGTAGTCAATCCTCAACATACTTCTTCATTAAGCAAGTGGAGGACTAGGACAACCAATAGAAGTCTGACCAAGTTGGGGTTAATAATTAAAATAAACAGAAAACTAGATATTTTGGTTTTTTCCCTTTCTTCTCCATGGTCTTTTCTTTTGATTCCTAGAAATAACCAGGTATGTCTCTTTGTTTTGAATGGTGCTACTATCGCTAGACAAGACTGAGCTCTTCATCATGTGTTGTTTGTCTGTGAAAGGCTAGCAAACCAATTGAATTAATCAATATATTTTTCCTTTAATACTTAACACACCAGTTTTATTCTAGGAGCTAGGAATGCAGTGACAAATATTAATAACAATAATAGTTCTTTGTGGATAGTTTACATCATTGGAACCAAAGATTGACTGAGGACATTATAGTAGTGACCTTTTAGGGCGATCCTTTGCTATATGTTAACAGCTATGAAGCAATGGTGTTATTAAAGAGTATTTTATGTGACATGTGTCTTTATATAAAACTTAAAAACTCCTTTGCTTGTTCAACTTTGGGGGGACAGGGTTTTTGTTTACTCTTACTCTTATGGGAGGGATTTTTTTCCTTCTTTTTTTTAATTAACATTTCATTTCTCTTCCAATTATATACAATAGTAGTATCTACCTATCATTTTTGTAAGGTTTTGAATTTTACAATTACCCCCCCCACACACACACAGAAAGCTGTCTGACAGTATTTACATTGTTTCTATGATATACATTGATTGAAATTGAATGTTTTATCAGAGTAAACATACCCCCCCCACAAGAACATGAGAAACCTCAAGAATAGAGGGAGAGGAAAAAAAGCATACTTCAGTCTGTGTTCAGATTCCAATGGCTTCTCTCTCTGGGGTGAGTTGCTTTCTTTATCATAAGTCCATCAGAGAAGTTGCTTCAATATTTTTCCCACAGTTGCTATTACTAGCTGTACTTCCACTCTATTCCTCCCCACTCTCAATTATTCTATTCTCTTTCTTATTTCATTCTGGCCCTGTCGAAAAGTGTGTTGTACCTGAGTACCCTCTCTTCTACCACCTATTACCCCCTTCCCTCCCCCCATTCCCCCTAATTCAATCCCTTTCCTCTCATTTTTCTCTTGAGTAAGATAGATTTCCTCACCCTATTAAGTCTGCATGTTATTTCCTCTCTGAGCCATTTTTGATGAGAATGAAGGCTCAATCATTCCCCCTTGCCTTCCCCCTTTCCACTCCATTGAAAAAGCTTTTTCTTTCAGCTTATGTGAAATTTCTTAGCTTCTTCTTCTTCATCTCCTTTCCCATCCTCCCAGTACTTCCCTTTATCATCCATTGACTCCATATTTTTACTATATTATACCATTATATTCTGCTCCTTCCTATGTCCTATTTATGCTCCTTCTAACAGCTCTTATAAATGAGAAAGTTCATGAGTTATCAATCTCTTCTTCACATGCAGGAATACAAACAGTTCAATATCATTAAGTTCCTCATAGTTAGTCCTTCACTTTCACCCCCTCTATGGTTCACCAGAGTCCTGTATTTTGAGCTCAAGTTTTCTGTTCAGCTTTGGTTGTTTCAATAGCATAGTTTGAAAGACCCCTGTTTCATTGAAAGTTCATCTTTTCCCCTGAAAGAGGAGGTTCAGTTTTGCTGGGTAGTTGATTCTCGGTTGTAAACCAAGATCTTTTGCCTTCTGGAATATCATATTCTCATCCCTATGAGCCCTTAATGTAGATTCTGCCAGATCCTGTATAATCCTGACTATGGAGCCTCAGGAGTTGAATTGTTTGGTTCTGGCAACTTTGAGAATTTTCTGTTTGATTTGGGAGTTTTGGAATTTGGCTATAATATTCCTGGAAGTTTTTCTTTTGGGATTTCTTTCAAGAGGTGACTGGTGAATTCTTTTACTTTCTATTTTACCCTCTGCTTCTAGGATCTCAGGGCAATTTTGCTGTATTATTTCTTGAAAAATGAAATCTAGGCTCTTCTTCTGATGGTGACTTTCAGATAGCCCAATCATTTTTAAACTATTTCTTCTGGATATGTTTTCAAGTTCAGTTGTTTCCAATGAGATATTCAAATGCTCTTCTAATTTTTTTTTTTTGGAAGAGTTTTATTTCTTCCTGGTTTCTTGCAAAGTCATCAGCTTCCTTTTGTTGCATTCTTCATTTGAAGGAGTTATTTTCTTCAAAGAGCTTTTTTTATCTCTTTTTTTCAGCTGGTCAATTGTACTTTTTAAAGCACTCTTCTTCTCGCTTGTCTTTTGTTTTGCTTTTTCCATTAGGCCTGAACTGGTTTTTAACATATTATTTTCTTTAGTATTTTTCTGTAGATCTTTCACCAAGCTGTTGATTTGGTTTTCATGATTTTTCTGTATCACTCCCATTTCCTCTTCCAAATTTTTCTTCCACCTCCCTGAATTGCTTTTCAAAGTCTTTTTTGAGCTCATCCATAGTCTGAGCCCATTTTCTATTTCTCTTGGAGGTTTTGTATACAGAAGCTTCAATTTTGTCATCATCTGAGTATGTGTTTTTATCTTCCATGGAACTAAAGTAATTCTTTATGGTCAGATTCTTCTTTTTCTGTTTTTACTTATTTCCTTAGCCCAAGACAGCATTTCCAAAGCTTTGGGGATTTTTTTGGAGGACACCCCACTGGGACCTTTATTCCTCCAATATCTTATGCTCTCTTGCCTGTGTTTTGATATGTAGATGTCTCTTGTAGTTTCCTCTGCCCTGGAGCTATAAGGAGGAATCCAGCTTGGCTACTTAGTATGGAAACCCAAACTGCAACCTGGATCTGACTGTAGGCTAGCAGCAGAGTCCTATCCCAAGACAGAGCAGAGAAATCTCTGCAGACTTCCCTTACTGTCTCAGGGGGTACAGGCTGCTTTCTCCAGATTCTCGCTGCAGATTCTGTGGCAGGTACACCTCACTCCACACTCATTCTGGTACAGCAGAGTTCTCTCTCCATCCCTTCAAGCTGTTTCCCGTTCTCTCTGGGCTGGGCTAGGCTGGGCTGGGCTGCACTGTGGCTGATAGCAGCTTTTTTTCCAACCCACAGTCCTGGTGAAACACACTTTTCCTGGGGAACCTCTAAGTTATCCTGGACTGGGAAAATGTATCATTCGGTCTCTCTGTGGGTTCTGCTCCTCTAAATTTTGACTAGAGTCATAATTTGTTGCATTTTCTGGGGAAATGCTAGCTTTACACCTCTAATTTGGTTCTCCCCCACTTTTTTTAAAATTCTTAAAAGATTGATAGTGAAACACTGGAGAGGGAGATTTTTTCTGTTTCTCCAACTATTTTGGAAACTCCTTACCATTGGTTCACAGAGAATATAGTTATAAATGCAAGACCAAGTTGCAAGCATTTTCTCTTTGACCTAAGAAACTCGTTTATATTGAATCCACTGCTGTGAAGTTCCAAATGGTAATAAAAAATTGAAATTCTTTAAAAATGTATCCTAATGTCAAATTATTTATTTTTATTTACATAACATTTTGAAAAATACTGGGTAAATCTTTAAATACTGGTAAACCTTTTTTATTTGTATGGGGAATTATGTTTGTTACAATATGATTGTGTAAGCATAAGTTCAATATGGTACCCGTTTGAAACAGGCAAGGTTCAGATCTTGTTGCACTCCATGAAATATGTGTACATCAGGGTTAAAGTGCATGTTGCCCATCTTCCATGCTTACATCTTCCTGTCCCCATTCCACCCCCCATTCCTTTTTCATATTCATTATTTATATCAAGTCAGAAGAAAACTTTATCAGCATCAGGCCTGACAACAAAATTGGTCATGTTTCACTGATTTTGTTCCTGCCAAATCATCTGGATGTCAGAGTCCACTGAAGTTTTTTTCATTAATTGCACTTTTTTTCATTTGGCTGAAAATTTCATCCTTTTGGCCAAAAATCTGTACTTCCATGATAGCACAAAGTAAGGATTTTGGAAGGACAGGCAGTTCAGAGAGAGTAGGTAATTATATCAAGAAAACTGAATTCAAAGGGGGGAAGTGCCTGTGATCAAATAAATGAAATTAAGTAAAATGTAACTATCTCCTGAGTTAAAAGGACATAAATATGAGTAAGTCACATCTCCTCTTGAGGCCGTACTTTCCCCATATGTGAAAAGAGGAAGAGTGTCTGAATGTGCTTTAAAATATTTTTCTAGTTTTAACATTCTGTGATTTGATGATATTGCCAGGGATAGTGCCATCATTTCTGCTGAGTCAGTTTAATGATGACCATTCCATATGCCTTTTTTTTACTCAAATACCATGTAATCAAATCTGAATATTGAAATATCAAATTTTAGGAACTTATAATGACTAGGGATTATCAAATGATTAACAGGTAAGAAAACAGTCTTACTATGGGAATAGATATTACCTATATCCAAATAATCATTATATTTCCTAAAACTCTTGTGTCATCTTCATATTTCTCCACTGCTGTTGGAGGTATCATCTTCCTTTCTTGAATGCTTACTATTTTATCTCCCTTTAATACTTATATCGAATATCATATGGAACATGCCAATTTTTTTATGAACTTAATCCACACCATATCTCTCTTCTCCACTCATACAACTTTTACCTTACTTTTGGGTCCTCACTAGGCTCTTACCTGCACTAGTGCATTTATCTCCTAACTGGCATTATTGACTTCTTATTCTTCCCCTCTCCAGTTCATTCTACACATAGCTATCAAAGTGATATTCCCCTGCCTCAGTGGTTCTCAATTGATTGTGGAATGAAATAGAAAATCTTTAACCTAGCATTTAAAATTTTTCACAATATGATTCCCATCAGCCTTTCCATCTTATTTCATATCACTGAAATTTATGCATTCTTTGATCCAGTCCAAATGACCTGTAAGTCATTCTCTCTACTAAATAAATAAATAATTCCCTGCCTGGTTGCCTTTGTTTCATAGTCTCTTCATCATTCTAGCATCATAGATTTAGCACTGAAAGGAATCTCAGAAGTCATTTAATCCAACCTTCTTATTTTATAGATGGGGAAACAAGGCAAGGGAGGTTAAATGACTTGTCCAATGTTACATAGGCAGCAAACATCAATGAAAGTATCTGACCTAAATTCTGACTCTAAAAGCAATATATTTTCACTAATCAAAATCTGTAACAAACAAGTCAAAGTATTAGTACAACTCAGTCTACAAAGAAAAATGGAAGAACTACAAAAATATAAGCTCCTCCTCAGATAATAACACAGAATTGATGATGCCCTGGAATGTGAGGCAATCAAGGTTAAGTGATTTGCCCAAGGTAATAGAGCTAGTGAGTGGCTGGATTTGAACTCCCATCCTCCTAATTCCAAGGCCAGGGATAAACTAAAGAGGAACAAAGTCAGAAAAAAAAAAGCGATGAAAAGGATAGCATACACTACCCTTTATAACTAAAAAAGGATGAAAGACAAAAATGGCCATTAGAGAAACACTAGAAAAAAATATAACTTTGTAGTTAATAAATAGTCATACTAATAGAGGCAGAAGGACAAATCAATAAAAATTCCAATCTTGGCAATAATCAACTTTTTTTTTTCCTGGAATCTATATTATCCAGCATTTTTACATTTATCAACTTCCATTTTGCAACATGATTATTATTTATCATGCAGTTTTATCAGTAAGCTTCGTGAGAGAAGTCCTATTTCATTTTACTTTTTAAGGAAAATTTATTTTGGGAACAGAAGAAGAAACTCTAAGCCACAAGACCCCATTGTGGGAAATAGTGACTCTGGGGCAATAAATCCCATGGAGAGAGATACCTAATGTGTTGCCATTATGTGGGGTGGTGGGGGACATTGGAACTCACAGCCAGATCAGGTCAGAGAAGAACTATAAAGAAGTAGGGGTTAGGATTGAGAAGTGTGCTATTCAATAATTTCCTATTAAAACATATGTGCACACACATTTTATTGCTAAATTGTTGCTAATTTCAGTATCTGAGGGAAAATTTTAATTATCCCACCCTAGTTATCTCTTTTTGTCTTTCTCTTTCCTACATTCATTACAACATTTGATGACATATAAGCTTATCCATTCATGTATCACATTATTTTTTAAAAAAATCTTAATTCTTTGAAAACCTCAAGGGAAGGTTCAAATTCAATCATCTGAGAAATGTTCATTAGCATTTTTTAATGGAATGGTGTTTTGGAAGGTAGCCAATGAAAATTTCACAACACCTTTCCCTTGAGATAAGTGACAACATTTTGGGATGTTTGCAGCATCATACTTTAAAATCAATGGACATACCGAAGGCACAGTTTTCAAAGGGCATAATCCATTATATCCACTGTTCTTCTGGAACTGTGCATTCTATAAAATACTAAATCTTGTGCCAACAAATAGATAACTTTAAACATTCAATCTTTTGCCAACTTTATAATAATTAAACAGCCCACAGAAGACAGTTGCTAGGTGTGGTAGCCTACCACAGAAATCAGTTTTTCTTTTTTCTTTTCTTTTCTTTTTTTCCTAGAATTTTTATTTGTTTGGCAATATACTGTCTCTGCTCTGACAATGACCTTTCCCCTTTGCTAATATCCCCCATCATGACCCTATTCTAGAGTTTTCTATATCCACAATCTCCCTTGACAGAAACTTCTTATTTCTGTTTAATTGATGACTACTCTAATGTGGCATTAGAGGTATAAAACTAATTAGGTATGCTGGGACCAGCTCTCATCTCTTCCATTAAAACTTGGCATTCATGTAGATTCATGAGTGACCTTTATACATGGGATTGACTTGCACCAACTTTTGGAAAAAAAGATGTCATTAACTAGGTTTGGAGGGTGCCTCTCACATTATTATAATTATCCTCTTCCTTCATTTGTCATTGCTTTATTATAATCTTATCTAGAACCCAGGCATTTCTACAACTGTATCTTATTCTTCTGGATACATAGTTCTAATTTTACTTTCAGAGGAAAGTGCTCCCCCATATCCTCACCTGTGCCACACATCCTGGTTTCTAAACATTTTTGTGTGTATGAAGTTAAAACACACCCTGAATAAATCGTTTTTTCTTCTTCTTATTGACTGGTTTTCTGCTTCTGAGGAAATCCTTACATCACACGAAATCAGCTTCAAGAGAGAGAGAGAATCAATAGGAAACTGAATACAGTGAATTCTGTTAAGAGACTGCTCCTTTTGCTATATTGAGTACAATTCAAATATTCAAAAAGCATCTGTGATCTCATTAATTTAGATCCTTCCAAAGATACAATTAACTACCCATCCTTGCTAACCTTTGTGGTGTTATTCTTGCCAATGTTTTACTATTAATTTGTTATGTAGGGGTCCATTCACATTACTGGAGTTCTTTCTCACTTTCTCTTGACATCATAAGAATACTTAATACTTTGATTCTCTACAGTCATGCTTCACACTTGCCATGAAATTATCCTATTGCTTTTCTTATTATCTATTTTCTGATTTCATGCTTCTTTCTTCTTATTCAAAGTTCTTCTAGGGTTATATGTTGTAGCCTGTACACACCTACCATATGTCCCTCCCTTCACTTCTTTATGATATGTATTTTTAATTTTTCTGAGATATTTGGGCATTACACTTTGGAAAAAGTCAGGAATTTCCATTTGGATGATTTGGATGACAGTATACCTTAAAAACAAACTTGTCAAAAAATTCAAATTTCCTAATAGTTTGTATAACCCTGACTCTTGCATAAAGTCATGATTCTTTCTCTCTTTCTATAGCTTATGAATTAATAGAACAGACAACCTCCTGTTAGCTTCCCAGGAATTGAGAGGATTGTATGTGCTGAGAAGGTTGGAAATAGGTGAAGTACCTTGTTTTCTCACCAACTCAAATAATTGCCCAGAACTACTTTTATTTTTTGGCAATGTACTGTCTCTGCTCTGACAATGACCTTTCCATATCATAGCAGATATGGAATGCTAGATTGCTGAACCTTAGACCAAGGTGTGTTTTCATTTCAGTTTGAATTGGTTAGATTGAAATCATTTTTGATTGGAAAATAAATGGAATTTGCAAATCACTTTCCCTTTTTGGCTAGCACAGGTTTGTAGAACTTGCAGACCTTTTTTTTCCTTGTAGAAAAACAGTTGTCTTCATTCAAATTTAGTATTGTGGCATCTAACCACCAGGTTAGATTTTTATCTAGTTAAGAGGGGGGTTTTAATTAAAGAACATAAAATTTAAATGGTTTGGAAAATGTCAACATGGGTTCCTATTTTGAGCCCAACACAGATGATAGAACAAGAGGGTATAAATGAAAATTAAAGAAAAACAAATTCAGAACAGATGTCGGGAAGTGTGTTTGTGTGTGTGTGTGTGTGTGTGTGTGTGTGTGTATGTGTGTGTATGTGTGTTTTCCATGCAGAGAATCATAAATGTGTGGAATAGCTTACCAGGCAAGATAGTTAAGTCAAAAACACGGAGGTCATTAAAAAAATAATTAGATAGCATCATAGTATAGATTGAAAATGGAATGATATGTGATGAGCCAAATGGCCTCCTTCCCATCCCAACATTTTTTTTAATTCTAAGATAGAACAAAAGTTTTGGATAGACCTTCTGGCTTCTTAGATATCTACCCTTAAGGAAAAGGCTTTGTCGATCTTTTAATATCTGTAATGTGTAAGAAATAAAAGGTTGCACAATTCCTGATATCATCCTGAATGCTTTCATGTTGGAGATTTCTACTCAGGCTCAACAAATTTGAAATAAATACTGCATTTTGGAATGAGATAATGATGATTTATAAGAAAATAGAATAGTACTACATTTACCTTTGTCTTGTTCATTACAAGTTTTGCTCAAAACAGCCTCATGAAGTATAATTCATCTTTCTATAGCACTCAAAATTGTACTTAGAGTTGCGCTTATAACAATATCAAGTGGCATGTCATACAAGTGTCATTGTGGTCATTTTTTTGGTACATGAGGAAATTGAGGCTTTCCTGCTTTGCTTCACTTGCACAGAACAAGAGGACCCTCTCAGAATAAACTGATCACTTCTAATTTCATCACCATGCTGCTAACTCATTTCTTAAATATCAATGCCTTCATTTTCCTCTCTCTTCTTATAGGAAGGGTAGAGGACTCCTCTCAAAGCCTTCCTTTTTAAAGGGCAGAAATTGGACTCAGCTCACTCCATTTTTCCATTTGAAGTTCTGTATGTTCAACTCCACAGAAGAAGGTACCACTCTCCCCCAGTATGAATACTCCTTTAATTCCCTTTCCATTTTCCTTTTGTGTGTTGTCTTTCCCCATTAGATTATGGGTTCCTTGAAGACAAGGACTATCTTTCTTTTTCTTATTTGTATTCTTAGTACTTAGACAGGCACATAGAAGTTGTTTAATACATCTTTATTGAATTGAATTATTGAAGTTCAGAGAATTGATGTATTTTGCTTTCACTTACTTGATTGGTAATTGTCAGAACCAGGTCAGAGATCCAGGGCTTCTGGGTCAAAGCACAGTGCTCATCTTCTTCATTAGACTCTGCCTCTCAATAAGGATGCTGAAAAAATGATTATCTGGGATGAGTGATTGATTAAATTAAAAGTAGGTTTATTGAGCTACTGCTGTGTGCAAGATCAGCTAAAGATTAAGGGCTGTGTCTATTACATCACTCAATTTCTTTTTTTAAGGTTTTTTTTTGCAAGGGAAATGGAGTTAAGTGACTTGCCCAAGGCCACACAGCTAGCTAATTATTAAGTGTCTGAGACCGGATTTGAACCCAGGTACTCCTGACTCCAGGGCTGGTGCTTTATCCACTGTGCCACCTAGCCGCCCCCATCACTCAATTTCTTAATCGATACTTTAATACTTCAAAGAATTTGGGATCTCATTGATGAGATATTCCCTCATGTGGTACAAATTTCAACTCATTCTTCTGTCTATGTTTAGTATTTATTGGGCATATCTTTTTTATAAACTTTCTATAAAAGATCTCCCGCCCCAGTAGTCCACACTTTATCCTCTTGTTCTTTTAATAGATTTTAGCTGCCTGGTGGAACATTCACTATGAGGCATACCTTGTTTTCACTTTGTTGTGCTTCTCAGATATTGCATTTTTTTTTACAAATGAAAGGTTTGTGGTAACCCTGCATCATGCACATTTATTAGAAATATTTTCCTCACAGTATGTGCTCATAGTAGTTCTTTGTGACACACTTTTTGTAATTCTCACAATATTGTGAACTTTTTCATTATTATATCTATTATGGCCATCTGTGATTCATGAAATTTAATACTGATATTTTAATTGTTCTGGGGAAGCAAAAATAGTGCCCACAAAAGATAGCGAACTTAGTGAATAAATGTGTTGTGACTGTCATGCCTACTCTTCCATTTCTTTTCCAGTCCTCCAACCTCCCAATTCCCTGAGACACAATAATACTGAAACTAGGTCAATTAATAATCCTACAATGTCCTCTAAGTGTTCAAGTGAAAGGAAGAGTCAATTGGTAGGGCAAGCTTCATTTCTGTCTTATTTTCAGCAATTGACACAATCACTCCAACTTTCAACTACCACCCTAATGGATTTGCAGCTATCAACACAGAAGTAAGACCTTCCACCAACAAAAAAAAGCCCAAAAAACAAAACCTGAAGGTTAATAATTATTAGCCTTTCTAAGAAATAAAATATTTTTAATTAAGATACGCATTTACTTTTTTGACCTAATATTATTGCACACTTAATCAACTAGAATATAGTGTGGCATAAATTATTAATATACTGAGAAATTTTACAAAATGTTACTTGCTTTACTGTGCTATTCACTTTATTATGGTGGTCTGGTACCAAACCTATCTAGAGGTATGCTTCTATATCCTTTCTCATGAGTTTACTGAAACCAGCTTTGTGAGTGGGAGCATTTATAACTCAGAAATCAGCCATCACTACACCACAAATGATGTCTTACATCCACTATCTCATTTGAGCATCATAATACCCCTCGCATTTCTGTTACCTCTCACTATAGACCAGTCCACCTCCTTTTGGAGTCATATGTATTATGGCCTTGATTATCTTTTCTATTACTTTGAGTAGATGTAGGTCACTATTGGTGGTCTGGTTTTGTCTTCTGTGCAGCAGGTTCTCTCCATTTCTTTTGGTAGTCCCTGCAAAGTCCTATTAAAATAAAAAGCAAAAGAAATAAAACAAAAAATAAAGTTTAAATATTTTATTTTAGCTAATTATGCTTGTTATTCCTCATAGTTACCTAATTTAATTGTTAGTATTTAGATATTATTTTAAGGCTTGCAATGTGCTTTACAAATGTCTCATTTTATTCTCGTGAAAAACTTTAGAGGGAGGTGCTAATATCACCATCTTATAGTTGAGGAACCTGAGGTAGGTAAGATAAGTGACTTACCCAGTGTCATGAGGCAGGATTTGTACTCAGTCTTTCCAAGTCTAGCTTCAGTGCCCTATACACTATACTACTTAGTATCATTGCTCACGTAATCATAAGCAGGTATTTATCAATAATATAAAATTACTAATAAAGTAATAAAATATGATAAAATGATCCCTAATATAGCCTCAGAAATATGTAAGCTGGAGCATTTGAAAAAACTTCACCTTAAATCCAGACTCCATTTAAACTCTTGTAAGGGCATCTTTCAGAGGACTGATAAAGCCCCACAGGTGTTCATTTTACAAATGAGGAAACTGTCACAAACAGGGTTAAATGACTTTCCCAGGGTCTGAGGCCAGTGTCTAGTAAGTGTCTGAAGCAAAATTTGAACTCAGGACTTCCTGACTCCAGATCTGGCACTCTATCCACCATACTACCCAGCAGTCCTGATAATAATATTCAGTAGGTTGTTTATAGTTTTTTATATAAATGGAACTCATGGGAGCCACATTGTTTGAGGAAAAGTATACAGGATTATCCTTTTTTTTATTGAATCAATTGTTTTAAAAAGCAATCAATGAACACTGGAGAAGACAGTATTTTATACTCTCTAGATACTTTAACTAAGGATATGCCAAAAGGATATCTTCTTCAGTATAAAGTCTTCTGCAAGAGTTGACCTATTTTCTCAAATTTTGTCCTGTTTTTTTTTTTTATCAAGGACATGGTTGATATGTGTGCAGGCCATTTTCATAAATATTTTATAGAGATGAAAAAACCAGATAAGAGGAGAAGCATTTTCTGATGCCATTTTAAAGTTAACTTTTTCTTTTCTCCCTTGAGTTTTCCATCTTCTACTCCACTTACATGTTATCCCCCTTATTGTTCTTAATAGAAGTCCTTCTTGTTCACTTAATGAGCCTCATTCATGATCCAGGCTTACTGTAACAGCAGCAAACTTTCTTTTTCATTATTTCTCAACTCCATGCAGAATTTCTAACTTCTGGTATAGAGTAATTTCTATTAGAATTATCTTCTCTTTGTCAATAGATAAAGTACATAGGCAGTGCACATGACTATCTGGTATATGGCTAAATGATAAATGACTTACTATCACATATGGGGACTATAATCCAAATTCAAGCTCTATCCTGCAATAGGGAGTGAGTTCTATGATCTTCATAAAATTAGCATTATTCAAATATACTTAAATATTTACTAATATTTTAATAGCTTTGTGTTTCATCTCTCTATTGGTTTTGTGGTATAGGAAAGCAAGGACTATGGCTTATCTTAATTTTATATCACCCATAGTCAATCCATAATAATATAAAATTGTACCCCTTTTTTCCATTACCTAGGATGTTCTCCCACTGCCACCTCTTGGAAACCTTGGTTTTCTCACAACTGGGCACAAGCGACAACTTTTGAGAGGGATTTCTTCTTTTCCCTCCAGCTTCCACTTTCCTTAATTAGAAAACAAACTTCTTGAAGGTAGGCACAGTTTCATTTCTACCTTTGTATTCCCAATGACTATCTCAGCTCCCGTGAAAAATTAGGTGTTCAAGAAATTTCTGTTTATTGAATTTTGGAAAAACATCATCCCCTATTTATTGTTTTTTTTTAAAGAATCACTGACTCTTTAATACCATGGGAAAATATCTTCTTGGGTATTTGAGTGATTTTGTTAACAGTTGGAAGAATTTCTTTCATATGCATTTTATCTATTGCTGTAGAATATAAATTTCCTTGAAGCCTAGGTCAGATTTCATTTTTGATCTATAGACTCACTGTGCTGGTATAAAGGAAGCATTTAATAAGTGCTTGTTATTTCTGTCTATTTTTCCTGAATTCATTCCTTGATTGATCATTGATGATACAGTGAATAGAACACTAGATACAGAGTTCAAAAGATCTGAGTTCAAATATGATCTCAGGCACCTTCTAATTCTGTGACCCTGGTTAAGGCACTTAACTGTTGCCTGCCTTGATTTCCTCATCTGTAAAATGGGAGGATATTAGCAACTACTCTCCAGGGTTGCTATGAGGATAAAATTGTCATTTGTAAAATGCCTTATAAACTTTTAAGTGATTATGTAAATATATATATATATATATATATATATATGTTTATATATTTGTAAGTATGTTATGCTAGCTATAATTATTACCTATTATTCTTTACATTTAGTGCTAAACTAGTGGATTTCAGATATGGTGGCTATCAATGAGAATAATAGATCACTTTGAAAATGTCAATGTATCTATTCTTTTTTTTTTAGTTTTTTCAAGGCAATGGGGTTAAGTGGCTTTTGTTCTGGTATATTTATATAATGTAAGCACTTGAGTGTACAGTTTCTTTAAATGGTTGAATTATTTATTCGATTTAACTTGATTTAAAAAGTCTATGTGTAGTACCTACCATGAACTAGGATATATGACAGAAACAATGCAGTCCCTTTCTACAGGAGAACTTTTTTTTCTGGGAGATACAACAGATGTGAATTTAAGAATTATATGTCATAATTGGAAGAGAGCAACTGGAATGATCAGAGAAGGCTTTATAGAAGTGATGAGTCTTTAAATCTTGAAGGAAGAATAATATATATGTATTATAATAATAATTACTATAATAATATATGTATTATTCAGGTCAGGAATAAGAAGAAACTGCATTCCCAACATTGGGGAGAATCTGTTTGACAGCATCTTCTTAAAAAAAATTATTGTCTTTATATTGATCTCTGTTCTAATGGATCAGTGATCTGATTATAAACATATTACTGTCCATTGCTTATATTTAATTTTTATTTTAGTTGTATTAATTATAGTCATATAATTTAATTATAGCTAATTCCATTTTAATAATTTATTTATAATTATAATTTATTCATTATATATCATTTTATAATTATTTTGATTATTTCTTGATTTTTATTTTATAATACTATTGCTTATCATTTTCAGAAAGTTCTGACTGATTTCTTGAAAAACTTCAATTATTAACCTGTTTCCTCCCCTTTTTAGAAGGCAAATTTCAAGAATTGTTTCACTTTAATTTTTTTATACTCAACTTTGCCCAGTGTTTGATAAAAAGTAATTGCTTCATATATGTTTATTGATTGATTTATATGCTCACATAAAGTTCTAAGTTACTCTATAGGCACAATATTATAATGGCATGTAAATATACTGGTTTCTCTATTTCAGGGTATAATTCTAAATTTATTTACCTAAAACCCATTAAAATACATGGAAAGTGCTTAGATTTTTGGAACTGAAACATGGCACTTCCAATATTTCTTTCAGATTTTTTGTAAAAAAACATATTATGAGAATCAATTTCAAAATCGGT
This sequence comes from Macrotis lagotis, assembly GCF_037893015.1. Classification (NCBI taxonomy): domain Eukaryota; kingdom Metazoa; phylum Chordata; class Mammalia; order Peramelemorphia; family Peramelidae; genus Macrotis; species Macrotis lagotis. The sequence continues at coordinate 215,380,440 of NC_133658.1, read as the reverse complement.
GGTCCAAGTTGTGCATGCATTCATTCATTCACAAAACATTTATTGTGATAGATTGATTGTGGGAGATAAAAAATTTAGATTAAGATCGGGTCCTTGATTTACCACATCTTACAAACTAATAGACGAAATACAAAGATATCAGTCAAAAACATTAGTAGATATTTAATTATATTTGAATAATGCTAATTTTATGAAGATCATACAACTCTCTCCCTGATGCAGAGTAGGATTTCCCACTGTGGGATAAGTTAGATACCATTTAGTCATATACCAAGTAGTCATAACCATTTTTAACCAAGGATATGCTTGGCTCATGTGCTTTATCCAACTACAAAGAGAAGGAAACTCTAATAGACATTACCTGGTACTAGAAATTAGAAATTTTGAGTTACAACTCTGACACTTAATACCTGAGAGATCTCAAAGATGTCCCATTGTATGTATCTGAGACTTAGTTCCTACTCTGTAAAATGAGGGGATTAGATCAGACATTCCATAAGATCCCTGTGTATGATCTTCTAAGACTATATTCATATGAAAATTATAATTCACATGAATTAACACCGACTTGGTTGGATTTGCAACTGACACTGAGGAGACTGGTATTAAATTACATTGAAATGATGACACAAAACTGCATCTTCTAAAAACATTAATTAAACTGGTTGTGTTCTAAATGTGAAATTGTAGTCCAGTCATAGTACTGGCAGCCTTGAACTATAGCAACATTGACATTCTTTCTATAAATGAAATAAGAAAACATAAAGAAATTCCAGAAAAATGGAACAGTGGCTCCATAGATTCAGAGAGCACTACTCTATTAAATGCAAAATATCAAAAATCCTCTCTCATTAAAAAAACATGGGGAACTGGAAATCAAGAAAATGAATATTATTGGTGAGAAGCCTCCAAGGCAAAAGTCTAGAATAAAAAAAGGCTAATCTGTGATTGAATACATTCTCTGGAATCCAAGCTATGAAACAAGGGTTATTTATTATTCCAGAATTACTTGATTTACAAGTGTATAAATAGATATCATAGATATCAGAGAGAAGAGATAGATAGATATGGACAGAGTAGGAGAAAATAAGGAAAAAAAGGAAGGAAAAAAGGAAGTAAGGTAGGAAGGAAAGGATATAAGAAAAGAGGGAGGGGGTGAAAAGGGGAAGAAATATGGAGAATAAAACCACAGGAAGGAAGGAAGGAAGCAAGGAAGGAAGGAAGGAAGGAAGGAAGGAAGGAAGGAAGGAAGGAAGGAAGGGAGGGAGGGAGGGAGGGAGGAAGGGGAAGAGAAGGATTGAGGAATGAAGGGAGGAAGAAAGAAAGAAAGAAAGAAAGAAAGAAAGAAAGAAAGAAAGAAAGAAAGAAAGAAAGAAAGAAAGAAAGAAAGAAAGAAAGAAAGAAAGAAAGAAAGAAAGAAAGAAAGAAAGAAAGAAAGAAAGAAAAAGAAAGAAAGAAGAAAGAAAGAGACAGAAGAAATGAAGGGAGGAAGAAAGAAATGAAGGACAGAAAGAAGGAAGGAAGGAAGGAAGGAAGGAAGGAAGGAAGGAAGGAAGGAAGGAAGGAAGGAAGGAAGGAAGAACAAGGAACAAAGAACTGAAAGAAGCAAAAAAGGAAAGGAGGGCAGGGAATAGGAAAGGAGGGAAGAGAGGAAAGAAAGAAAAATATTATGAAAGACAGAACTCACTGTCTGAAAATTTAAAGATTATATTATACAGCTACTCTGACATCAATAACAGTAGTGTAACTAAGCAAATGGGACACTTTCTCTGGAGCTTTTTTCCCCTAAGCTGATTTTTTTGGGGATGTTTCAAACATTGATTCTCACATTATCATTCCCATGTTCCAGTATGCCAGGATGCTCCCTTCAGCTGCCGCAATCTGCTCATCTCTGATTTACAGGGAAATGATTCTTAAATGAACCGTTTTTATTTTTTTGGATAAAGTAACTTACCAAGGAAGAAAGGTGTCACATTCAGTTTTTCAAAAGTTTTTTTTTTAAGTGGTCAGTGCCAAGCAACTATTTTGTTATGTACTTGATTTCTATGTATTTCTGTGTTTTCTCTTTACTTAGGAGTATTACTTTTGCTCTCAGAAAACTAGAGCAGGGAAAAAGAAAACCAAACGAACAAGTTTAATAGTGAGTCTCATAAAAGAATTTCATTTTGGAATTTATTTGTCTCTAAAATGGAGAGCCAAGACTGAGCAAAATGTTGGAGAAATGGAGTTTGTGCTTGATCTTCCCCTATTTAGTTTGCTGTGTTCTTCCCCTCCCCCTGCCACAAAGTATTCTTTCCTTAACCTATGTAGAAGGAAATTATTATACAATGACAGCTTTTTTGGCTTATATTGTAAAGGCAATAAAATTAATCATGATCAAGAAAGACTTAAATTCAAATCTTATATGTAATAAAAGCTACCTGAATGACCGTAATGTTACTTTTTCTTCTTCAACTGTAAAAATAGTAATAATAATAATATCTACTGTACTTTCATCCACTAATATGTTACTCCAATTTTTCATCATACTATGGAGGTGACTTTGGGTAACCCAGTGTTATAATAAAGCAGAATTTCTTCAGTTGTAATCCATATACCTTCAAGGAGTCCATGGATAAATTTCAGAGATTGAGTGAACCTGTCCAAGGGAGTGAATTAGATCTTTATTTTCACTAAGTCTTCATTGAAATTTAGTAGTTCCTTTAATTATGAATATAGGTAGCAAACGATTATTCTGAGAAGGGGTATGTAGGCATTACCACTCTGACAAGGGGTCCATCATGCACAAAAAGGGTAAGAGTACCTGTCCTAGAGGTACACAAGCTCAGAAAGGAAGTAGTCAATTAGAAAAGGCTTGGCACTGCAATGAATTATAGGTCCATCATTTAAATAGCAGCTCAATCATCCAGAGAGACTGATTTTTCAGGCACAGTAACTTTTGAAGACCAAATGCTAAAATCCCTGAGGGGCTGCCATCTATACAAGTGGCAGGAGTGTTCACTTAGAGGGAACCAAAGATCTTTCAAGGGTATTTAAGAAGATATGGAAGAAAGATTACAATAATAATAATTGACATTTGCATGTTAATTAAGATTCTCTTCCTAAGAACCCTATGTATTAAATAAACAGACAATGTTTCCCTATTTCACTGAGAAGAAAAGTGTCAGATTTAATGACCAGTCCAAAGTCACTGCAAGACTGAGATGGGTTTTAAATGTAGGAATTTCTGATTCCAAAGTAGGCAATTCTACCCACCATTCTCCACTTTCATGTATTGAGTCTCAAAGGAGTGTGTATTTAAATGCTAGCTATTACTATATTTATTTTTAAGAGCATTCGATTTTGAAGAGACCTTTGAGGGTATCTATTCCAACTCCTTTATTTGAAGGAGGATATAAAAATGATGGAGTGAAAGGGAAAGGCCTAGAGATGGAATGACTCATTTTATGGGATCTCATTTTCATCATCTTTAAAAGGAAGGAATTGGATTAGATGACCCTCTAATGCCTCTTTAGGTTCTAAATCTGTGATCCAATGACTGGTCTAGGCTATTACAGATAACAGAATCATGTTTGAAAGCCATGGTCTCTTACTTCAAATTAAGTGTTGCTTCTACCAGATTATTTCCTAAGCAATGCCAAACTTTTAATTATTTATATGTTCATTGGTGTGGGTACCCTCCCCAATACATCCAATCATAACACCACTCCACTCCAGTCAATTTTTGGGGAAATTGATAAAACTAGGGGAAAAAAACACATACACTATTCACTATCTCCCTCTAATTTTAAATTATCCTGGATGAGGTTCTCAGGATTTACTAACTTTTTTTAATTTTTTTTATTTACTAACTTTTGATGTGATGGTTTAGCATTTGAGATCTTGGGTCAAGGCCGTACTCATTTTAAAATTTAGAAGACGTCTTTAGTGGAAGACAAAAGAAGTAAGTATCCAAATGAACTGAGAATATTAAGAAATGTAAGCCTTATTCTGACTCTCCTTCATGAAGTTAACAATATATTTTAAAAGACTATATTTTAGAACGAAAAGGTAACTAATGAGTGAGAAAGCTAATGAGTGTTATAGGAGAAGCAGTGTGTTACATTCAAAAGAAGACACCAGCTCTGTATTCAGAGGGCCTGGGGTCACATCTCACTTCTAATATTAACTATGTGACATCAACAAGTCACAACTTCCCTGATCTCAGTTCCTTCTTCTGTAAAATGAGGGAGTTAGAATAGCTGGCCTTGAAGTCTTCTGTTCTATATTTATGATCTAATGTAAATTGACAAGGGATTGATTATTTTGTTCTGAGCTGCTAAGGGTAGACTTCATAAAGTTAATGATATATTAGCTGGACCTTAAGGAAGTTCACCATACTATGTGGAGGTTTTCAGGAGAGAAGTTTGGAGAGGAATACAGAAGAATAATAGAGGAAAAAAAACTATTGACTCATTTAAGATACCAACAAATAAAAGAATTCAAAATATACCTTCATTCTTATGCAACTTGCGATAGAAAACATAAAGGAGGTCTCAAGAAATTCCATGTTGCTAAAAGGAGGGCAGCAAGTTGGATTGATCTGCTATTTCTTTAGAGTACAACATTAACGTTCCCCTAAGCTTCAGAAAATGTGAATAGAATGAAGACTCTTCTTCCTCAAAGTCCATTTCTATTTTTTCCTCTATTTCTGTAAAGCAAAAGACAGTTTGTGGAGTTGCTACATTCATCTGGCACGTCTTGTGTAATAAAACCATAGCCCACATGTGATAAGATTCATTTTGATTTTATAGGTTTTCAAGATATTTTTCTATCAATACTGTTCACATTTTAATTACAATAATTAACATAGTTTTCCAATATATTTTTTTTGCATTTGATTATATGCCTAAAAAATGTTGCAGCTGTGTTTACCTATATGCCTTTTGTCTCTGGCTCCATTTAAAATGAGAAGTAAATATCATTTTTATATATAGCTTTCTACTTGCTTTGTGAACTATTTTCATAATCCCCCAATTTAGCAGTACATGTTCTCTAATGCGCTTGGAACTCTCCAAGAAGGCCACGAATGGGACAGAAATCAGAGGAGAGCAGAAGCTCTCTGGCCCTAGTGGCAACAATTCCAAGCAGTAGGAAAATAAATATATTCTTCTTTAGAAAAAAAAATAACAATGTAGATAATTTATGGTCATATTTGGCTACCCATAGAGCTTTGCAACAAAACTGAGCAAAACAAAATCCTTTTTGGCTACTCTCCTTCAGAGGAGGGAGCAAGAAAATGAGTTGCTGACCAGAAGCCAATTTCATCCTGAGGGCTCCAAAAAAAGTCTGCTAACAACCACATGACATGGTTAACTACCCAGCATGGACAGAACTTAGTTTTTCTTTCTATTATGCATATATATCATGATTAAAGACAGAATGGTAGTTAATGTCGACAACAAAGAAAAATAGTAAGAACCAGAGTAATAATAAAACTAATGTCAAATCATTTTTCAATATCACTTTAAAGTTTCTAAAACACTTCTCTCCTAATGAGCCTGTGTTAGAAGTAAGGAAAGTGTTATTATTCACATTTTACCAATTCAGAAACTGAGACTCAGAAAGATGACTTAATCTGTGTCATAGAATTAGTAAGTAGGATTAGGCTCTTCAGCTCTTCAACCCTAAGACCAAGTGGCCTTGAAGCAAAGAATCTTAGAGTTAAAACAGGTCATATAGGTCTATTACCCTACTCTGAAATCCAACTCTTAACTCTGTTTTGTCCACTGTAGTCACTACATAAATGATAATTGATTAGATGACTGGAATCACTTCTACAGAATACCTCATAAGCAATCATCGAGTACTTCTGTTAATGAAGAAGACCTCATTACTTTATCATGCAACACATTCCTTTATTATTCACCCTTGATTGCTTGGAATGGCTTTAATAAAATAATTATCAAGACTTCATCAAGAATTTACTTTGTGACATATTTGGACTACTCATGTATACTTTTGTGTGTGCATCCCCCCCACAGAGCATAGCTTTCTGCATATATCTGTAAAGTATCTATATATGCATATATACATATGTATATACATATACTATATAAGCATATATGTATATATTCATACACACTGCACACACGTATGTGGATATGCATATTTTTCCAAGATCTCAAAATCATGTTAATTGTATTTTCTTTGCTAAAGTCAAATCATTAAAACTAACAAGGATTTTGTGTGGTGGGGGCAAGAAAAGTCTAACTTGAGTAGCAATTTGATCATGACTAACTAAATAAGGTGAGGATGAATAGGGGCTCAGCAGGTTTCAGTGGGGCAGCTAAAGGAGCACTAATTTCATACACTCATATACCTCCCTCCACAAGTGCACATATAAATATACCACAAATGTATTAAGAAAAAAATTAAAAGTTCCTGCTTTGAAGAAACAGCATTTTAATTTGGGAGTGGATAACATTGTATGAAATAATTTGGCAGATATAAAAATAAAATAAAATTCATAAGGGAATAGAATTAACAATTAAGAGGATAAGGTAAATTTCAAATCTCAGTTCTGTGGGGAAATAAATGTGCGAACCAGACATATTGGATATCCACCTTGCACAAATCAAGGAGGTTAGAAATGGAATGCTGAATTCAGGAGGGAAACAGGAAGGAAAAATTGACTTGGAATTAAAAAGTACATAAAGGGGTAAATATTGCAAAATGAGTCTCTAAAGGGAGACTGGAGTCATATTGGGAAAGGTTAAAGAGCTGGTTTTTCACCCAAGAAGCAATAGGAAGCCAGGGAAGATTCATGAAATAAGGAATATTGTGGGCAGGACCTTTACTTTAGGAAGAATATTTTAGAAGCTATTAAAATTTGAAGAGGAGGGAAGTTGAAAACAGAATCTTCCCTCTATCTACTGATCTTAGTTTTGTTCTTGGTAGCTTCACAGAAGAAATCTAATCAATGTTCCCCAAGCAGTTTGTGTTTTCAGGCTTCTAACTTCCATGGCTATGCTCACTTTTTTCATTATTGCAAAGGATTTTTTTTTGTTAAGGCTTCTCTATTTCAGTGATAATAATCAGAATTTGAAAATATTAACTGACCTTGGGTACAACTATAAATCATAATGCTAATAAGAATAAGCTCATGTTCAGATAACACTTTAAGATTTATAGAGTACTTTTTTCACCACAGTCCTGTGAAGTGAGCAGTATTAATATTATACTCAATTTTCTGATGAGGAGACTAGCTTAAGAAGGTTAACTAACCTGTGCAGAGTCATGAATAGCAGAACCAAGATTTGAATTCAAGTCTATTTCCAAGTCTACTATTAATCAATCAATTGATCAGTAAGACTCAATCAGTTTCTGTTATGTGCTGCACACTTATAGGCATAGGAGATATGAGTGCAAAAAAAGTGAAACAATTCATTGAGAGAATACAGGGAAGAAAAAAACTTACATTTAAATTACATACAGAATAAATGTGAAAGGGAAAAATATAAACAAAAACAAGATTGTAAAGGGACAAGTCAGTAATGATTGCAAGGGGAGGACAGGAAGTTTAACCATGCTTTGGAAGAAACAAGGCATGGGGGTCAACCAAGAAAAGACATGGAAATGGAAAATGTTGTGGTTTGTGTGAGGGACAGAAAGTCAGTTTGGTAGCATAGGAAGGTAACATGGAGGCTAAGTTGCAAAGGCCTTTAAAAATTAAACTTAAAGAGGGTTTTTGTTGTTGTTGTTGTTGTTGTTGTTTCTGCTGGTATTAGTGTTTGCCCCCAACCACATGCATTCTTGATCCCACCTCCTCTCATTTTTTCAGCATATTGACCCCACTATCATTTGTACTTTCTTCAGTCTTTCCTTATTTAGTCACCAGGCTTATTGTCCACAAACACACACACATGCCTCCTCAATGTTTAAATGAAGAAACAAGGCAATCAAGAAAACTCAAAAGCATAAAGTTTCACACTAGATCTCACTTTCCCTGTGCTAATTATCCTCCTTCTTACTCTATTGCCCAAAAGTTACTAAACAAAAGTGAGAAAACCATCCATACTGTGCCAACTATGCTTCCATTTCCTTTTGTCAGATTTTCTTCTGCAACCTGATTTTAATTAATCATGTCCTTTCCCAAATTACCAATCTCATAATTGTTCTCTGAATTATCCTGGTCTTCTTTCTCCTGGTTCTCCTCTTAACTATATAATTACTTTTTCTCTGCTTTCTGCTCCAGTTTCTCATCTATGTGATATACCTAATCATGCTTTGTACTATGTTTTAGGATCCTTTCTTTTCTTTGAATATTCTACCATTTGCTCAAATCACCAATCCAATGGATTCAGTTATCATCTCTCTTTATATAATCTCCACATCTAAATAGCATTAATCTGTCTCTTGAACTATTACCTTGAGTTACAATTTCCATATAAAAAATTTGAAATAGGCGGCTAGGTGGTGTAGTGGATAAAGCACCGGCCTTGGAGTCAGGAGTACCTGGGTTCAAATCCAGTCTCAGACACTTAGTAATTACCTAGCTATGTAGCCTTGGGCAAGCCACTTAACCCCATTTTCCTTGCCAAAAACCTAAAAAAAAAATTTGAAATAGATGTCTCTCAGACTCATCATATCCGAAAGAAAATTAATCTCTCTCTTTCTATATACCCTCCCTTCTCCTAAACTCTCCTATTATCATTGAGTGCAGTATCATCCTCAATCAACCAGATTCACAACATTGATATTTTTCTCAGACTGCACATATCAAATAAGTTCCCAAATCTTGTTGTTTCTAATTCTACAGCACGTCTGGTATATGTCCTCTATTCTTGCTCACAGGAGATCATTCCAATGAAGGTATTGTCTCTCACCTGGACCATTACAGTAGTTACCTAATTGACTTCATCACCTGAAGTCAATTCATATTCCACTGTAATTCATCTTCCGCTTACTTGTTTATGTGAAGTTCCTAAAAAATACAAGTGTGACCATATTACCCCTAAACCCCACTTAATGAGCCTCAGGGATCCTTATTTATCTCCTGGATCAATTTATAAAGCTCACATGGCATTTAGAACTCTTCATAGCTCCTTTTTACTTTTCCATTCTTCTTACACTTTACCTCCTCCCAATCAACATCATCTACCAATTATGTGACATGTTTTAGTTATCTTTCTGTCCCTAGAATTCTTTGCCTCTTTACCTTGACCCCTCAGGTTCCCTATTTCTTTCAATATTCAACTTTAATCCTTCCAGTCCTCCCATCAAACAATGCCTTCCCTTTAGGCTGCTTTCCATCTACTCTAAATAATATGTATGTATCTAGTTATTTTTCTTGCCTGTCTACTTGGCTGTGAATTCCTTAAAGCAGGAACCATTTTTCACCTTTCTTTGCATTCCTATTATTTAGCAGTTTTTGGCAGTTCTTAATAAATGTTGGTTGACCTATTAACTGATTTACCTTAGTGTCAATGAGAAGCTATTATAATTTGTTGAGTAGAGAAGTGATATATATGGTCAGTGTAACACTGGTTCTTAAACTTAAGAGATCATCCAGTCAAAACTATATATCTTATAGATTTGGAAATTGAAGCTCAAAAAGGAAAGTGATTATTAAATGACAAATTTGGGATCAGCTGTAGGTTTCCTGAATCCCGGTCCTCATTTATTTATGATACAAGATTTAATTAGAATTGGCAGATTTCTAAAAGCATTTCTTTCTGATAATGACATAATATACTATTATTTTTATTATTTAATTAAATAGAAATTTTCTAGAATTGTCATTTCTTTTGTATAGAGAATTCATTCAGTGCAAGAATCTCCCCTTCTGATGAATATCAGAAACTCCTCAGTAATTTATAGTTTGAACAAATTGTCTGGGGGCATGGAGGGATTAGTTGTCTTTCTCTACATTACAGAGCAGTAGATGGAGTGCCAGGCCTAGATTCAGGAAGACTCATCTTCCTCAGTTCAAATCTTACAAGATACTTCCTAGTTGTGTGACCCTGGCCAAGTCACTTTAAGTCATTTGCCTCACTTTCCTTATGTGTAAAATGTGTTGAATAAGGAAATGGCAAAACATTCCAGTATCTTTGCCAAGAAAATCCCAAATGGGATCACAAACTTGAGTCCTACTTTTCCTGACTCAAAAGCCAACCTGTCATCTATTCCCCAAGTCAGCTACCTTTCATGAAGAGAAATTGCATGTGATATAGAGATAGCACAATATCCCATAGGCATTATTTTAAACATATTTGAATGATAGATGTGTAACTTTACTGACATTTCATATCAGAGTGTATAGATTTATGTGTGAGGTTGGATTGGAACCAATTCTGAACCAACTCTTATAAATAGATCTTTTATCATTTTATTCATATAACTCCTTTTTGATTCACAATATGGATGCTCTCCCAATATACAGGTAAATGATAACATGATAAGAGTGGATTAAAAAGAAGGTTGAATGATGTCATTATTTCTGTATCTTTTAATTTACAGGTTTATGAAGTTGAAAACCTAGACTCTAAATTCACCAACCAATGAGCCTAAGTTTCATTTCTATTGTCAATACTCAAAAAAGAAATATATTTCCCAAATACCTTGGCCAAAGAACAAATGATACATAGGATTCTTTGGAACTGCTCACTCTGATTTGGAAAGGATATTTGGTTTCCTTTATTTGGAAAGATCATGGATTTAAGACTGGGCAGTCATAATAGGCTTACACTATTGATTTGAAAAAAGACATTTTTGATATCAATTGTCCTTTGGTGGCATGTTTTAGAAAGAGAACAATTTAATTTTTCACATAAGCATGAAAGGCTCTAATATTTTCATTTCATTTCTGCTTATTTCATATGATAAAAAGCATTGAAACTCAATTTTGGGGGAAATAATAGTTTAAAAGTTATAGCATGTTCAGATGACTTTTTTAGGTTATTTAATAGTTACTATGTGAATAATGAATTGCTCTTTATCTCCCTTTCTCCTTGTGCATTTCTGACTCCTCAGGCAATATTCTTTTATGTAAGTTTTTAATAGATATTTTGGATGATTTAAAATGAAAAATACTTATTACATAAAAATTGTTTATATTTAGAGGGCTCATTGGTGTTCTCATCTTTTGGGAATGGGTAGATTCAATTGAGAAGAAGTTGTTCCTTTGATAGCCTAGAAATCATTTGCCACTACAAAACAATTATTAATACAATAATTATTCATCTTACCTGGGTCTAATATTTTTTTCAGTTTTGAAAAGAAACTAATATTTCAGTTCCCTCATTTAAGCTAATCATTCTTTTTTGACATAATATAAATAGAGTTCAAGTTTTCTAACTCATATATATATATGGGACATATTTCATTTCTTTTGCTATTGATTTCTTGAGATATTATAGGCAAGCAGAAATTTACACATCCTCATTTTTGAAGGGTTCACACTTTACCACTCAAGTTTCTATTGCAAAGCTTTTGATTGCTAAAGGTTTGTTAATTTTGTCCTTCTTGAGACCTGGATTCTCTGAATCTCCTTAACATTTTCATTTTCATTTTCAGTTGCTAATGAAAAGCAGCATGATTTTCTCATGTACTTTGTTTTCCTTCTATTCATCAGGAAATTATAGTATTTAGATTTTCTACTGATGAACTGTTTAGATATTGTTGAGACTTTCCAAAGTTTTCTCCATGTTTCAATGGTTTTCTCAAACCACTTTCACCATCTTAATATTTTTAATTTCTATCCTTTGGCCTACTCCTTGATAGCTATCTGGTCTTTGCCAAAAGAGCAGTTGCAGAATTTACCTTTCTGTACAACTATTAAGATGGTTTTATGATAAATTAATAGACCAATAAATAAATACCCTATCTATCAGATCAATGGAAAGGGGATAAATTTATGACCAAACAAGAATTAGAGTATATTATAAAGCGCAAAATGAATGATTTTGATTATATTTAATTAAAATGTCTTTGCACTAATGAAATCAATGCTACCAAAATTAGAAGGAAAGCAGAAAGCTAGGAAACAATCTTCACAACTAGAAGTTCTGAAAAAGGTCTCATTTCTAAAATGTATAGAAAATTGCATCAAATTTATAAGGTCATTCCCCAATTGACAAATAATCAAAGGATATGAAAATCAGTTTTCAAATGAAGAAATTAAAGTTATATATAATCATATGAAAAATGCTTCAAATCATTATTGATTAGATAAATGCAAATTAAAACAACCTCACACCTATCAGATTGGCAAGGATGATATAAAGGGAAAATCATCACTGTTGAAGAGATTGTGGGAAGATTGGGACATTGATGTATTGCTGGTGGAGTTGTGAAGTGCTCCAACCATTCTTGAAAGCAATATGGAACTATGCCCAAAGAGCAATAAAACTGTTTATACCCTTTGTCCCAGAAATTCTAATTCCAGGTCAAATCCAGAAGAAATCTAAAAAATGGGAAAAGGCCCATATGTTCCAAAATATTCATAGCAGCTGGTTTTACAGTGGCAAGAAAATGGAAATTGAAGGGATGCCCATCAATTGGGGAATGACTAAACCAAGTTATGGTACATGAATACTATGGAATATTATTGTTCTACAAGAAACCATAAATGGTAAGACTCTAGAGAAGCATGGAATGATTTATAGGATCTGATGCTTAGTGAAGACAGCAGAACCTGGAGAACAATGTATACAATAACAACCCCATTGTAAGGTGAACAACCTTGATGGAAGCAGCATCTCTCAGCAATTCAGAGAGCTAGGAAAACTGTATTAGACCTACTATGGACAATGCTATCCCCATTCAGAGGAAGAAAAAGAAAACAAAAAAGAAAACCAAAAAAAACCCCTTCAGAATCTGATGTAGTTTATAAAACTTATCTCTTATATATCTCCCTTAATCCTAATTCCTCATACCATAAATGACTTATCTGTAAACATATTTACCAAAAATATTTATGTATAATGCCAATCTGACCATGTACTACTGAGGGAAGGGGAGTGGGAAGGGAGGGTAGAAGGAATTTTTGTAACTTAAATACATAAATGCATATAGAAAAATGTTGAAAAATAAAACAAATGTCCCACAAAAAGATGGTTTCATAATCTTTCCCAAATATTGTGAAAATGCTTAATGATAATTAAATTACATTCTATCCTTTTGTAATTACATCTTTTAGTATTTCTAATAGTTATGTTTGTATCATTAAATTCAAAAAAGGCTTTTTGATATTCCATTCAAAGTATGCCTGTGAAATACTTGAAAATCTCTTGAAATGTCACCAAAATATTTGATATATATATAAAATGCAGTGTACATGTATATAATGCCACCAGATTTGAAAGATATTTCATGTATATTATCTCATTTGAGCCTCATAATAATCCTTCAAGGCAGGGGTTATCATTATCCCAATTTTTACAAATGAGGAAACAGAGGCACTGAGAGGTTTGAGTAACTTCCATAGGGACACACTGCTAACATATAACTGAAATATAATTTGAACCGAGCTATTCTTTATAAGTTTAGGTTGCTATCCACTGTTCTACCTAGCTATTATTGTTATGTGGAGAGATAGTAGATTTTTAAAATTTATTTTATTTTTAATTTATGGAATAAAGCAAACATTTCCACAACATGGTACAATAAAAAGATGAATGCACATAAAAACTACAAATCTTTTATTTATTTCATATATAAAACAAAATTATCATGTAAATTTCTTTTTTCCTTTAATTTCTTCCCTCTTCCCTGCCCTAGAGATAGCTTTGGTTAGACATAAATAGCTCTGTGTGTGTGTGTGTGTGTGTGTGTGTGTGTGTGTGATTGTGGGTGTGTGTATATATAAACATATATATATATAGCATATATAATATATAATTGATTTATACATACCTCTGTTTATTAATTCTTTCTCTGGATGCAGACAGCATCTTTTTCATATGTTCTTTATATTTAGTTTAGATATTTATAATAGTCAAAATAACTTATTTTCTCAAAGTTATTTTTAAATAATATTAAAGTTTCTATTTCTATATACAATATTCTTTTGATTTTCCTCATCTTGCTATTCATTATTTTGTATACTTTTTCCATGTTTTTCAAAATCAGTGAGATAGCACTTCAGAGAGCTAGGACAACTATCCCCATTCAGAGAAAGAAAAAACAAAACAAAGCAAAACAAAATCTTTCAGAATCTGATGAACACTTTATAAAAATTACCTCTTATGTATCTCTTTCCCTTAATCCTAATTTCTCATACCAAAAAATGACCAATCTATTAATATGTTTATCAAAAATATGTATGTATGGGGTGACTAGGTGGCGCAGTGGATATAGCACTAGGCCTGGAGTCAGGAGTACCTGAGTTCAAATCTGGCCTCTGACAATAACTTACCTAGCTGTGTGGCCTTGGGCAAGCCACAACCCCATTTGCCTTGCAAAAACCTAAAAACAAAAACAAAAATATGTATGCATAATGTTAACCTGACTGTTCCTTGCTGAGGGGAGGGGGGGGTAGGAAGGTAACTTAAAAAAATTCATATTCATGTGGATGAATGTTGAAAAAAGCCTATCATAGCATGTATTTGGAAAAATAAAATATCAACAAAAAAATCAGTGAGTTCATCATTTATTATAGCAAAATAGTATTCCATCACAACTTGTTCATCCAATTTCATGGACATACCTGCATTTTCCAGTTTTTTGACAATATAAAATGATTTCAAGGTTGATTTAATTTGCATTTCTCTAATCAAATGTGATTCAGAGCAATTTTTTCATATGACTATAAATACCTTTGATTTGTTCTTTGGAAGTTGCCTGTTCATTTTCTTTGACCATTTATCAACTGGAGAATCACTTGCATTTTTATATATTTTATAATATTCTTTATTAATTTGAGATAGGAGACCTTTATATGAAAAACTATCTATAAATCTCCATTTCAATTTTCTGCTTTCCTTATGATTGGCTTCATTTGTTTTATTTGTATAAAATCTTTTTTTAATTTTATATAACCAAAATTATTCATTTTACATATAATTGCTCTGTATTTCTTGTTTAATCATAAATTGTTCACCTATTCAGACTAATAAATAATATGTTTCATCTTCTAATTTTCCTATAAAAATCTCTCTATTTCTAGATCAGGTATCCATTTTTGACCTTCTCTTGGTAAATGGTGTAAGATATTGATCTATGCCTTGTTTCTGCCATACTGCTTTCCAGTTTTCCAAACAACTTTTACTAAATAATGAACTGTTATCCAAAATCTCAAGTGTCTATTCTGGTCAAACACAGGGTTATTATATTTATTTGCTGCTTTAATTGTAAGTCTACTCTATTCTGTTGTTCAACCTTTCTATTTTGTAGCCAGTACCAGATACTTTTGATAATTACTGCCTCCTAATATACTTTAAGAACTGATGTTGCTAAACTTATTTTCTTAATTTTTCATAATTTATTTTGATATTCCTGACTTTTTATTTTTCTAAATGAATTTATTATTTTTTTCTAATTCAGTAAAATAATTGCTTGGCAATTTAATTGGGATGGCATTGAATATATAAATTAGTTTGTGAAAAATCATTTTTTTATATTATCCCTGCCTACAATGAATATTTCTCCAATTATTTAAATGATTTCATGTCTATAAAAAACTTTAATTGTATTTCTATAGATGTTAAACCTTTATACAATTTTGATTTATGTAATTCAGAGACAGCATTTAATTAAAATTTTCATTGCCTTCAAGTTCTTTAGTTTTTCTTTAAACTTAATTCTATGGCTTCAGTTATTTTTATCTGACTTAAGAGATGAAGTTTTTTATGACTATCATACTACTACTACTACTACTACTACTACTACTAGTCCTTTTGTATGGAAGAGGATCACCCCTACTAACCAAGTAATTGGTGGTATGAGTTGCACAATTGTTTATTATATAGTGAAGGATATGCTGTGCAAGTCATCCTTCTCACTTGCCTTTACCAGAATCATGTTACCCAATGACCTCATTGATAGGAAATAGTATTATTGGAACAATCTGACTGTTACAGGAGTCTCTTGGTCTTAAATTGGTTTTGCTTCCTCCCATATCAGGGAGGCACCACAGTTATTCATCAATATGGGAGAATCATCAGCATGTGATGATATGCCAAATAACCTGTATTTTGGGAGGCTGATAATCTATTTGGCCTTTCTCTTCCTTCTGATTCAGTAAAGAACTATGGTGTACCACTAATGCTGGGTAAGACATTGGCATGTGACATCTGGCAACAGATTGTGACAATCATGTTCATCCTAACCTGTCACTTGTTGGACTAATCTTCATTATGGTCATTGGTATGATATGAATGGAAATAATGCTAGCACTAAGACAATGTCATTGCCCAGGTTCAACTACAGCCATGCTATGTATACATAAGCTACACTCTGCTTCTTAAAACTTGTAAGAGTTAGACTCCATGGTAATCATCATGACCAGTGTTAGATTCCAGGGATATTATAGTTGAAAGGAATTTGATGCATTTGATTTAATGAGTCTTTTTTTTTAAAAAAATTAATTTATTTTTTAAATTTTCATCCAATTTTACATGCATATTTCCATGGTACAAAATTTCCCTTCACCCTTCCACCACAGTCTCTCCCTTCAGTAGGGAATAGTCAGGTTAGCATTTTACATACCTACTTTGTTAAAATATTTACAAATTAGTAATTTTTGGCATGAGGAATTAGGATTGAGGGAAAGGGATACATAAGAGATAATTTTTATAAAGTTTTCATCAGATTCAGTAGGGGTGGCTTTTTTCCTGAGTATTTTGTTTTGTTTTTCTTCTTCTGGTGGGGATAATATAGTTCATAAACAGTCTAATACAGTTGTCCTAGCTCTCTGGATTGTCAAGAGGAGCTGCTTCCATTAAGGTTGTTCATCTCATAATATTGTTGATCTGTACATTGTTCTCTTGACTCTACTCCCTTTGCTTAGCATCACATCCCTTAAGTCATTCCATGCTTCTCTAGAGTCCAACCATTTATGGTTTCTTATAGAACTATAATATTCTATAGTATTCATGTACCATAACTTGTTTAGCCATTCACCAATTGATGGGCACCCCCTCAATTTCCAATTCTTTGCCACTACAAAAAGAGCAGCTATGAATATTTTGGAACATGTAGGACTTTCCCCATTTTTTACAAGTTCTTCTGGATATAGTCCTAGAATTGGAATTGCTGGGTCAAAGAGAATGAACAATTTTATTGATCTTTGGGCATAGTTCCATATTGCTCTCCAGAAAGTTTGGCTCCATTCACAATAAATCAATGTCCCAATCCTCCCACAACTTCTCCAACATTGATCATCATCTTCCCTTCTTCTTCTTCTCCTGGGATAATCTAATAGGTGTGAGGTATAATTCAATGCTGTTTTAAGTTTCATTTCTCTAATCAATAGTGATTTGGAGCATTTTCAGATGATTATATATAGCTTTTATTTCTTCATTTGAAAACTGTTTTATCCTTTGGCTACTTGTCAATTGCAGAATGACTTGTGACCTTTTAAATTTTATGCAATTCTCAAATGTATTTTAGAAATGTGACCTTTATCAGAACTCTTGTTTGTGAAGATTGTTTCTCAGCTTTTTTGCTTTTCTTCTAATTTTGGCAGCATTGATTTTATTAGTACAAAATCTTTTTAATTTAACATAGTCAAAATCATTCATTTTGCAGTTTATAATGTGCTCTAATTCTTGTTTGATCATCAATTCATCCCTTTTCCATAAATCAGTTAGGTAGAGTATTTTTTGTTCTATTAATTTATCTATGGTATTGTTATTTATGTCTAAATCATGTACGCATTTTGACCTTATTTTGGTATACGATGTGAAATGTGGATCTACGCCAAGTTTTTGCCAGATTATTTTCCAGTTTTCCCAACAATATTTGTCAAAAAGTGAATTCTTATCCCAGAAGCTGATGTCTTTGAGTTTGTCAAATAATAGATTGCTGTAGTCATTTACTGCACTTTCTTTTGAACCTATTCTAATTCCCTGATCCATTACTCTATTTCTTAACCAGTAAAAGGCAGTTTTGATGACTGCTGCTTTATAGTATAGTTATAGATTTGGTAGACTAAATCACCTTCCTTTACATTTTTTTTCATCATTTCCCTTGCTATTCTTGCCATTTTGTTATTCCAGTAGTTTACTACTATTTTTTTCTAGCTGGGTAAAGTAGTTATTTGGTAAATTGATTGTTATGGCACTGAATTTAATTTAATTTAATTTGTGTAGAATTGTCATTTTAGCTCAACCTAACCTTGAGAATTTGACATTTTTCCAGTTATTTAGATCTGACTTTATTTGCGTGAGGAGAGCTTTATAATTGTGTTCATGCAGTTTCTGGGTTTAGTTGGGAGCAGAATGTTATCTACAGTTATTTTGACTGATATTTCTCTATCTCTTGCTCTTGGCTGAATTTGTTAATTGTTTCAAGTTTTTTTTTTTTTTTTAGTTTTCTTTTTTGCAAGGCAAATGGGGTTAAGTTATTTGTCAAAGGCCACACAACTAGGTAATTATTAAGTGTCTGAGGCCAGATTTGAACTTAGGTACTCCTGACTCCAGGGTCTTTGCTCTATCCACTGCGCCACCTAGGCATCCCTGTTTCAAGTTTTTTAGATGATTTTCTTGGGTACTCTAGGTATACCATCATATCATCTCCAAAGAGTGAAATTTTGCTTCCTCATTGTCAATTCTGATTACTTCAATTTCTTTTTCTTCTCTTATTTCTACTGCTAGCATTTCCAGTGCTATATTGAATAGTAATGTTGCTAATGGGCATCCTTGTTTCACCCCTGAATTTATTGGAAATATTATGTTTATTACATTAAATATAATATTTGTTTGTCTATTTAGACAGATATTATTTATTATTTTAAGGAAAACTCCATTAATTCTTAAATTTTCTACTATTTTTAATAAGAATGGATGCTGTATTTTTTCAAAGGATTTTTCAGCATCTACTGAGATAATCATATGATTGCTGTTGGTTTTACTATTGATATGTTTATTTATGTAGAGTGTTTTCCTAATGTTGTACCATCCTTTCCTTCCTGGTATAAATCCAACCTGATCATGTATTATCCTGGTAACAACTTGGTGTAGTCTCATTGCAAAAATTCATTTAAAATTTTTGCAGCAATATTCATTGGGGAGATTGTTCTATACTTTTCTTTTTTGGTTCTTTTTGGTTTAGGTTATCAGCACCATGCTGGTGACATAAAAGGAGTTTGGCAGAACTCCTGCCTCTACTACTTTTTAAAATAGTTTAAGTAGAATAGGAATTAATTGTTCCTTAAATATTTGGTAGAATACACCCCTAAATCCATTTGAACCTGGAGACTTTCTCTCAGGGAATTTATTGTTCATCAATTTCTTTTTTCTGAAATGGGTTTATTTAAGTAATTTATTTCCTATTCTATTAATCTTGGCAGTTTGTATTTTTGTAAATATTCATCTGTTTCACTCAATTTGTCCAATTTATTGGGATATAGTTCAGCAAAGTTACTCCAAATTGTCTCTCTAATTTGCTCCTCTTTGGTGGTTAGTTCACCCTTTTCATTTTCAATACTGATAATTTGATTATTGTCTTTCTGTTTTTAAATCAAATTAACCAGAGGTTTGTATATTTTATTGGTTTTTTTCATAAAACCAACTCTAGTTTTATTTATGAGATCAATGTTTTTCTTGCTTTCCTTTTTATTAATCTCTCCCTTGATTTTCAGAATTTCTAATTTGGTGTTTAATTGGGGTTGTTTAATTTGTTCTTTTTCTAGCTTTTTTAGTTGCATTGCCAATTCATTGATCTTCTCTTTCTCTATTTTATTCATATAGGCATTTAAAGATATAAAGTTTTCCCTCAAAAATGCCTTTGCTGCATTCCACAAATTTTGGTACTATGTCTCATGATTAACATTTTCTTGGATATAACTATTATTTCTGTTATTTGCTGCTTGATCCACCCATTATTTAAGATTAAGTTATTTACTTTTCAATTAGTTCTTGGTTTATCTTTCCCGACCCTTTATCACATGTAATTTTATTGCATCATGGTTTGAGAAAGATGTATTTTTTTTTATTTCTGCCTTTCTGCATTTGATTTTAAGGTTTTTGTCCTTACTACATGGTCAATTTTGGTGAAGATGGGATGTACTGCCAAGGAAAAAGTTATATTCTTTTCAAGCCTCATTAAGTTTTCTCCATATCTAAGTTTTCTAAGATTTCATTCATCTTCTTAATTTCCCTCTTGTTTATTTTGTTGTTAGATTTATCTAGTTCTGAGTGATAGAGATTAAGGTCTCCCATCATTAAAGTTTTGCTATGTCAGGTAATTCACTCAGCTTTTCTTCTAAGAATTTGGATGTATACTAGGTGCATACACATTTAATAATGTTATAACTTCACTACCAATGGCGCCTTTTAAAAAGATGTAGTTTCCTTCCTTATCCTTTTTAATGAGATTGATTTTTCCTTTTATTTGTCTGAGATTAAGATTACTAGCCCCAATTTTTTTTTACTTCACCTGAGGTATAATATATTTTGCTCTAACATTTTACCTTCATCCTGTTTGTATTTCTCCCCTTCAAATGTATTTCTTGTAAACAACCTATTGTAGGGTTCTGTTTTTAATACATTTCTATCTGCTTCTGTTTTATGGGGACAGTTCATCCCATTCACATTTACAGTTAATATTACTAATTCTGAATTTCCCTCTAGGCTATCTTTCTCCCTTTATATTTATCTCTTTCCTATCCTCTTATTCATCCTCACCAAAATTTTACTACCTTTCCCCTTTGACTTTTCTTTTAGTAATTTAACTTTGAGTTTGTTTTCACTTACACCTTCCCTTGCCTTTTATCAGGCCATTCTTCCTTATCTTTCCCAGTCCCTGTCCTCCCTCTTCCCTATAAATTAAGTTAGATTTTTAAACCCAAGTGGGAATGTATCTTATTCCCTCATTATGCTAAATCTATTGAATAGAATTTACTTGGAACTCACATTCTCTCTTCTTTCCCCTCTAAAATTATGAATTTTTGCTCCTCTTCCTTTGGTGCTCTAATATTATTAATCAGGTATCATCAATCACAGTTTGATTATTTGATTGCCTGATAAACTATTGTTATGAAGATATCACAGATTGTTTACTTGATTTCTTGATAAACTGCTTTGACTCAAATTGCCTCAAATTATAATTTTAATCATTTTTTACCCTCTTTTCAACTACCTTTCAAGTACACACAATCCTCCTTACAAGTCAAAGTATCATCCAAAGCCTTATCATTTCTTGAACTATTTGTGCCCCTCCCCCTAGGTCTATTTTCTTTCACACTTTACCCTCCCTCCCCACCCAGGGTACTTAACACCTTGTTAAGTGAACCAAAGCTAATTATCACTCCCACTTTACCACCAAGCCCCAAGGTACTTAACCCCTTGTAAAGTTGAAGCACAGGAAGTTGATCTGATTAACTGTATCTTGAAGAACTCTAAGTACTGAGAGGCTCTGGAGGTCTCACTGAGAGGCTCTGGAGGTCTCACTGAGAACTTCACAAATGATTGCAAGTTACAGAGATATTGTTTCAGGACCTCTCAGTTTATGATGCCCTCATTACCTCATGATTAAAGTGAGTCAAAGTGTAATGAGTAACTTAAATTGAAGTTAACACTCCTGCTTTCCCCGCCTCCTGCCCAGGGCTTTTTGTCTCAAAGCTAGTGATATGATCTTGGACCTCTTCAATTAAGAGAGCACACAGCAATTATATACATATCCTTTAATTTCATTCTCTTCAATTATATTCTACCTTCTATTTTTCGTAAGAGAAGTAAAGTTCTAAAGAATTAGAATTGTTATATCTTCCCTTTTAGGGAGCAACATTTGTTTAAAACAATTTTGTTTTTTCAGTCCCCTTTTTCATTTACCTTTTTTTTCTAAGTAACTCCTCTTTCATGTTTTTAGTGACTGAATTCTCTGTTTGGTTCTGGTCTTTGTGTCAGGAAGTTCTGGAAGTCCTGTATTTCATTGAAGATCTATCTTTTTCCCTGACAGTATATGCTGAGTTTGGCAGGGTAATACATTCTGGGTTGAAATTCCAAGTCCTTAGCCCTCTGAAATATGTTATTCCACTTCTTCCAATCCTTCAATGTTGAGGATGATAGATACTGTGTTAGGCTAATTGTGTTACTTTTTATTTGAAATGTTTTCTTTTTTTGCTGCTTGTAATATTCTCTTTTATTTGAGGGTTCTGGAATTTGAATGTTACAGGCATTGAAGTTTTTAATCCTGGGGTCTCTTTCTGGAGGAATTTTGTGGATTCTTTCAATTGTTATATTGTTATCTTGTCCTAGTAAATTGGGGGCAGTTTTTTCTTATAATTTCCTGCATTATTCTTTTGTTGGACCAAGTTTCCTAGTAGTCCAATGATTCATTGATTGTCTCTTCTGAATCTGTTTTCCAGGTCATTCCTCTTCTCTAGTAGGTACTTTACATTTTCTTCAATTTTTTTCAGCCTATTTTTGTTTGATGGAATCTTCTAGTCTTGTAGATTCATTAGCTTCTAA
The DNA here is from genome assembly GCF_037893015.1 of Macrotis lagotis. Lineage (NCBI taxonomy): Eukaryota > Metazoa > Chordata > Mammalia > Peramelemorphia > Peramelidae > Macrotis > Macrotis lagotis. The sequence continues at coordinate 215,357,827 of NC_133658.1, read as the reverse complement.
CTGTTCTACTTTTTAGGATTTTATTTGCTTCAGTTATCTTCTGTGCTTCCTTTTCCAGTTGGCTATTTTTACTTTTAATGGAGTTGATTTCTTTGGTCAACTTGTCACAATTTTCTTTTCCTTTAAAATTTTTTTAAAGTTTTTAAAATTTTTCTTTATTTATACATTACTAAAATATTCTTGTTTAAGAGAAGACGTCAACTCTGTCTCAGGTGGATCACATTCTTTATCATAAATCCATCATAGTAGTTTCTTATATTTTTCCAGAGTTGTTGTTACTGATTGTAATTTCCTCCACTTATTCCTCCCCTCTAGCATCTATTGTATTTTCTCTCTCCTGTTACTCTGTCCCTCTTCAAAAATGGGGCAGCTAAGTGAGCAGCAAACAGAGCACAGTCCTGGGGCCAGGAGACTCCAAGCCTACATCTTACCCCAGAGCCCCAGCAACTACCCACCCCCATGGCCTGAACAGACCACCCAGTCCCAGCATCTTGCAAAAAATAAAAAAGAAAATGTGTTATATCTGACTATCCTGACCTATGATCTACCCCCTCCTGTATCACCCACATCACCCCCTCCCCTGCCCCTATCCCCCTTCCCTCCTTTTTTCTTCTAGATGTCTAAACCCTATTGATTGTGTATGCTGTTTCCTCTCTGAGCCATTTCTAATGAGAAGGATGATTCTCTCATTCCCCTTGCCTCCCCCCCTTCCAAACCTTTGCAAAAGCCACATGAATTATCTTTTATATGAAATATCGTATCCTATTCTACTTCTCCTTTCTCTTATTCCCAATACATTTTCCTTTCATCCACTGACTCCATTTTTACAATATATTTTATCTTCAAATTCTGCTCTCCCCTGTGCCTCAACTATAAAAACTCCCTCTACCTGCTCTATTAAATGAGAACGTTCATATGAGTAATAATATGAGTATTATCACTATCATCTTTCCATGTAGGAATACACGCAGTTCATCATTATTAAGTCCATCATAATTTAGCCTTCTTGTCTACCCTATCTACTTCACCTGACTTCTGTACTTGAAGATCAAACTTTCTATTCAGTTCTGATCATTTCAACAGGAACATTTGAAAGGTCCCATTTCATTGAAAGTCCAACTTTTCCACTGGAAGAGGATGTTCAGTTTTGCTGGGTAGTTGATTCTAGGTTGTAGTCCAATCTCTTTTTCCTTCAGGAATATTATATTCCAAGCCTTACAAGTCCTTAATGTAGTTGCTGCTAAGTCCTGTGTGATCCTGACTTCAGCTCCATGATAGTTGAATTGTGTCCTTCTGGTTACTTGTAATATTTTCTCTTTGATTTGGGAGTTCTGGAACTTGGCAATAATATTGCTGGGGGTTGGATTATTTTTTATCTCTTTCTGGGGGAGATGGGTGGATTCTCTCAATTTCTATTTTACCTTCTGCTTATAGGATATCAGGACAATTTTCCTTTAGAAATTCTTTAAAAATGAGGTCAAGGCTCTTTTCCTAACATGACTTTCAGGTATCCCAATAATTTTTAAATTATCTTTCTGGATCTGTTTTCCAAATCAGTTGATTTTTTTCAATGAGACATTTCACATTTTCTTCTAATTTTTCATTTTTACTTTGTCTTGATTTCTTGCAATCATCAGAATCCTTTACCTCCATTCTACATCTGAAGGATTTGTTTTCCTCAGAGAGCTTTCTTATCTCCTTTTCCATCTGGCTAATTACACTTTTTAAAAGCATTCTTCTCCTCAATAACTTTTTGAACTGTTTTACTCATTTAACCTATGCTGGTTTTTAACATGTTATTTTTCTTCAGCATTTTTTTTAATCTCTTTGACTAAGCTGCTGACTTCATTTTCAAGTTTTTCCTGCATCTCTCTCGTTTCTTTGCCCAATTTTTCTTCTATCTCCCTTACTTGACTTTCAAAATCTTTTTTGAGCTTTGTCTTAGCCTGAGCCCAATTTCTATATTTCCCAGAGTTTTTAGCTGCAGAAGCTTGGACTCTCCCATCTTCAGTTTGAGTATTTTGGTCCTCCATGGGACCAAAATGATTGTCTATGGTCAGGTTCTTTTTCTTTTTTTCTGTTTTCTCATTTTCCCAACCTGTGCCTGGTTTGGGGACACTTCCTGAGCTTTTGAGTCTTACTGGGAAACCTCCCACAAGGACCTCAGGGTGCAAGTCTCTTACTGCTCTATGAATGACCACAAGCTCACCCTTCTGTCCCAGAGCTGTGAGAAGGGGGTCCCTGCTCTGTGGGGGACATAGATTGAGACCAGTAAAAGCCTCAGAGTCCTTTTCCAGGGACAGAGGACAGACCTTAGCAGTCTCTGTGTACTCCCTTACCTTTGGTGGGCTGGGCACTCAGGGTATAGCTGCCTGAAGCCTCCTGCTGGGCAGCTCCACAGACCTGCTTCCATTTTCTGGGATCTGGGCTGCTAAAACCATTCTTAGTGTCATGGCTGCACTGAGGGCCTGGGATTCACACTCATAGCAGTGTCCCTGCTGATCTTCCAAGTTGAACTTGGTACTCCCTGGGGTTCAAATCAGGAAAATGCTTCTACTGCCAAACAGCTAGCTCCCAGGAGCCCTGGGGCTGTTCTCAGGAGGCTAAAGTTTCTTCACTCCAGTGTGATACTGCTCCTCCAACCCCGTGGAACACAGTTTTCCCACTATTTTCCAGGTTACCTTGGGCTGGAGAATTGCCTCATTGAATCTTTCTGTGGATTCTCTATTTCAAAAATTTAGTTAGAGTCATAATTTTAAGGTTTTTGAAATATTTTGGAGAGAGCACCTAAGAGAGGTTGTTCTCCTGTCTCCATCTTGGCTCCGCCCCTACACAATTTTTTCCTGCATGATTTTCATTTCTTTTTTCCATTTTTCTTCTTTCTCTCTTCTTTAGTTTTAAACTTTTTTAAAGCTCTTTGATGAGCTTTTGTATTTGAGTCCAATTTATAGACTGTTTTGATACTTTGCTTGTGAGTGATTTTTCACTGCTTTCTTCTTCAGACATGGCATTGCTGTCATCCTTGTCTGCTCTTTTAGCTTTTGTGTTCATTTTTTGTTTCTGTACCTCTGCTCCTGGGCTAAATGGAATATAGATCCAAGCTTTTTTTTTGCTTGAGCTGGGGTCTTAAATGTGGCTTTTTGTTGGCCAAGATCTTGTCTATACAGTCCTGGCCTTACCTTTGCAGAGGTTTATTTCTTCCTTTATGTCCAGCTACTGAATTAACATAAGATTGTTTCCAACCCAGCCCTGTCTTTTACCCTGGGCTTTCTAGGTTCAGACTTTGTTTGGAGTTGGAATCCTCCCTGCTGGCTTGTTATCTAGTTGCCAGGACATCTGTTATTATTAAGCTGTCAGGACCTGTATTGCATGTGGCTAAAAGCCTCCTGCCAGCTTTCTGGCTCTCCTGCCACCTGGAGTTTACTTCCCCCTTTCCCCCAAAGACAAAGACCTTCGCAGAAGATCCTCCATGATGTCTGCAGTTGAACTTCTATGAATCTTTTCTTTTTCTTGGTGTATTCTATATTGTGAATTTCAGAGTAGAGGCTTCATTTATCTTTGGTAGGAAAAGGTTTCAGGAGCAGGTTCGCTTCTTGCCATCTTGGCTCTGCCCCAGAAGTCCTGAACTAATGAGTCTTCCTGGGAGGTTTAGTATGCCTATGAATATGGCCAAGAAAAGAGTTAACACCACTTTCCTTAAGAGAAAGATAATAGAGAAAAGTCACAATTCACTGCAAAATTAGCAAATAATAATAATAATAATAATAACAATAATAATAATAATAATAATAAAACAGTGAAGGAAGGGTGGAATAAAATTAGTGTATATGTATATATATATATATGTATATATATGTATATGTATGTATATAGTGCCTACTATGTGCCCAGAATCCTTCCAAGATCCCTGACAGATAGATGATGATTATACCTATCTTCCTTTTATTGTTGTGAAAACTGCCCAAGGTCACAAAGCTAGGTTTAAACTCAGGTCTTTCTGATTCCAGGCCAGCACTCAATCCCCTGCAGTTGATTTCTAGAGAAGAGAATAGAACATTTCTCAAAGTATGGCACCAGATAATTACAACTTGATGGAGAAAGCAGCCTGGCAGATGCTTTCCCTGGAACTGCAAGGAGGATTATCAAACTGAGAGGTGAACCTCAGGCTATGTGTTTCCTCTCCCATCAATGTTCTATGAAAACATATCCATTTTGTCTCATGTTTTCTCTTGTTGTGTGCAAATTTATCTATTTACTATGAATGTCATGTGATTAATAAATTTAACAGGCACCAAACAAAACAAATGGTCTTTAGATCTAGTGAATATTCTTTCCCAAAAATAAAAACTCAGGTAATGAATTTGTATAAAAGGTAAGTGAATGAGGTAGAAACTGTGGAGCCTTAGTGGGCTGGAGAGGAGGTTACTTTAATACATCATGGAATTTCAGATTTAGGTCAGAGTTTATATAAAGGTAGACCCACTTGCATGAATTTTTTGATCCTCTTTTCATAGTGGAGAAGAAATCTGAATCATCATATTAAAATTGATATTATACAATACTATATATAATATATATATATATATATACACATAATGCATTTCTCTGTAGCTTCTGCAAACCCCCCCCCCAAATTCTCATTTAATTTCTTCTACTGACTTATGATATAGAAAATATTGATGGGAGAATGTTTCAATGTTGAAGGAATAAATGTACAATGATAAAGAGCTATTATGCTACCAAGGACACCCAAGCCACAAATTCTACAAAAGAGAAAACCTCAATATCAGCTATAAACTATCAAACTTGGCAACAAAATAAATTATAATTCCTGCAATGTAAAAAAAAAGCAATAGTTAAAAAATAAAAGTTTTTAAATGATATTTAAAATGTAAAACAATTAAAGAATTACGAAAGAGAATTTAAAAAGAAACAAGAACTATAGAGGAAAAACTTTTAATAAAACTTGTTAAGTAAACACAAAAAATTCAGTATTACATAAGTATTATATGCTTAGAACCTTCAAATTAATCAGATAGAAATTTAGGATTCCATGAAACAATAAAGTTAAAGGCTTTTTTTAAAATACCAAAAAAAATGTAAGAAATTTATTAATCAAAAACAAACTAATCCAGGAAATAATATCATTGCGACACTCTAAGAATAATTGCATTATGTCAAAACCATAACAAAAAAAAGAGCCTGTATATTTCAAGTAGTCATATGACAAAACTGCCCAGTCAAAATAAAACAAGAAAGGAGTATAAAAATAGAAAGAATCAATCAGCTCTTTATGTTTGTCTATGCACATGTATGTGTGTTAGTATGTGGAAATAAAAAGAAAACATAGAAATCTCTTAGAAAACTAAGAGCAACTAGGTTAAAAAAAACAGCTACAAATAGCAATAAAAGATTTATCAGATCCCATATCTAAGAGAAGAAAGCATGTGACATTATATTCCAAAAGGCAAGAGAGATAGGTCTATAACCAAGCATAACATTCAGAAAATTTGACTATAATCCTGTAATAAAAACAAAATATCAATGAAAAAGAGGGATTCAGAGAAGTTCTGATGAAAAAATGATTTGAATTTTAAAAATTCCATTACTTTGGAGTTAATAGAAACAAAAAAAGGTATATATGTAAGTAATTGAAAAAATATAAAAGGATGAAATATTAATTTTCATATGGGAGAATGATGAAAGTATCCCCTCAGAACCTTATGTCATTAGAAATCAAAATAAGACAGAGAATCTACAAGTGATTTTGTTATATTTAATGATAGAAATATCATTAAAGAAGAAAGGAAGAATGGTAAAAGGATGTCCAATGAATGGAAATATGGAGGTATTTATTTCAAAAAATGAGTTGTAAAAGTAGAAGTTTCTGTATATAAATAAGGAATGTTTGAAGGAAGCTAGAGTTATTTGCACCCCACTTTCACCTGAATTGTTTAAAGAAGATTAAACATAGAGTTGCCTTGAAATATCTCAAACAGCAGAAGGAAACAGGAAGAAATGGAGAAAAGGGAGAGGAAGAAATAAGAAAGATCATAGTTTCAGGGAAAGAATAAAATCAATAGTAATCTATTCAGAAGAATTGTGAAAGAAAAAAAGAAAGTGTGGGGCAACTAGTTGGTATAGTGGCTAGAGCACCAGCTCTGGAGTCAGGAAGTCACTTAACCCCACTTTTCTTGTGTGAGCTTGGGCAAGTCACTTAACTCCATTACGTTAAATAAATATATATATATTTTTTAAAGTGTAATAACCTGCAGCTGGAATTCGGATTAGAGAAAGAGAAGAGGAATGGGGACTAAAAATTCATTGCACCAAATGTTATAAACTGGCTCTAGAATCATCCCCCCCCACTAACTTCTTTAAAGGAATAGTCAGGGAGCAAAGAGAGGAATAGATTAAGATAACAAGAGTGGAAACACCCAGTTAATAATTTATTCCATGAACTCATTCATAAACCAGAAGATAAAGGTATTAGGAAGTAGACTCCAACAAATATAATATTTGTAAGAAATAGACATGAAACATCAATACATCGTGATAAGATGGCATGCTTCAGAAAAATCTATTATAATTCATTTGAATTCCAAAAAGTAGGGGTAGTCATTAAAAATAGACATTATCAAAGATATTAACAAGGAAATGACTATGTTTAAATTATATTGTGAATTAATATAAACAGTATATATTCATCAAATGATGTAATATCTAAACAATGAAAAGAAAAAAGTAATTGAGTTAAAGAACTACATTGTGGATATATCTAACAAGCAATATAACCAAAAATAGGATAAGGAACTGAATTGCATTTTAAAAATAAATGATAGAGGTTTCATAATTATTGAATCAAAATAGAATATATATATATATATATATATATATATATATATATATATATATATATAAACTGGAAGTGTTACCTATATAAATTCTGACCATATATAAGGCATAAAAAACTCACAAAAATATAGGGCAAATATTTTAATGACTACAATTTTATATGTTTAATATATATATATATATATATATGTAATCGAACCTATTTATCTAGTATTCTATAAATTCTAATGTTCCAGATATTGAACCAAGGACCACCTGCTGAAAAAAACTGTTGGAAAAACTACAAAACAATTTGGCAGAAATTAATACTAGACCAACAATTCACATCATATTCCAAGAGAAGCTCTGAATTGATATGTTTATATAGATAAAACAGGTCACACCTTTAAAAAATGTAGAGCAAGGAAAAAATTACTTTTCATGTATGTGAAGAATTTATGACTAATTGAAGGATAAAGAAGATAAAATGAATGACTTTGACTACATAATATAAAAGGTTTTGCACAAACTAAACTGACACAGATAAGATTAGTTGGAAAAATTTTAGTGAAAAATCTTTGTACCATTTTTTCTTATAAAAGTCTCATTTCTAACATAATTTGAAACTAATTCAAATGTTTAATAAAACATTCATCAATTGAGAAATGATCACAAGATTGGATCAAAGAAACAAATTCAGAGCTACAGTCATATAAAAATTCTCCAAATCTTTAATAATTAGAGAAATGCAACTCTGATATTCTATCTCACACCCATCAGATTGAGAAATTTAACAAAAAAAAATTAGTTGTGGAAATAAAAGAATGAATTCCACAAATTTCTTTTATGATAGAAATATGTTCTTGATATCTAAACCAGACAGAGTCAAGACAGAGAAAAAAAATTATCAATTAATATCTTTAAAATTAACATACCTTTATATTTTAAAATAAAATGTTAACTAATGAATTACTACAACATATCACAAAAATTTTACTTTATGGATAATTTGAATTTAAAAATAAAAATAAAAACCAAATTTGTATCTAAAATGAACAATCCTGAACTGATTTTCCAAAGAAACAAATTGAAGGACCAGATGGGTTTACAAATTAATTTTGCCAAACTTTCAAATAACAATTATTCCAAATTGCACAAATTGTTTATAAAAATAATAGAAGAATGGATTCCACCAAATTTCTTTCATGATAGAAATGTTATTGGTATCTGGAGATGTGAAATAATCCATCCATTCTGAAAAACAATTTGGAACTATGTTGGCAATGTTACTAACTCTTCATATCTTTTTTCCAATCGTACCACTATAACATATCCCAAGTGGTCAAAGAGAGATATGGGGAAATGATCCCTACAAGATAGCTATGTTTGTGATGGTGAAGAACTGGAAATTAGGGAATGCTCATTATTTGGGCATTTCTAGGTGGGTTTTTAATCCCCTAGAATAGTGAAATCAAACTGAAATGGAAAAAGGGGGCTATTAAATAATTGCATTAAGAATTTAGAAAACTACAAATTAAAATTGTCTGAAAGTACAGTTGGTCACCTAATGAGATAATGAGCTCCCCATGGCTAGAAATCTTCAAACAAAAAGTCTCATATTTATAAGAGCTTTGTTTTTAAGGAGATGGTGAAAAATAGAGAAAAGAAAGCATGTGAAGATGGAGGTGGAAGGAGAGGAATAAAAGAGACTGGAGTAAATATATTAAAGCAGCAACAAAGTAGGGAGTCCTTGGTTCAGTCAGATTTATCCTAGATTTTCCTTCCTAACGGAGAGGCTTAATCTCCCACTAACAAAGTATCTTCATTTTCAGTCATATCTGACCCTTCAATGATCCCATTTTAGTTTTTCTTGACAGATGCCACAATTGGTTTGAAATTTCCTTTTTCAGGTCATATTATACCTGAGAAAACTGAGGCAAATAGGTTTGAGTGACTTGCCAAAGGTCACACAGCTAGTAAATGTCTGAGCCCAGATTTAAATTCAGGACTTTCTGACTTCAGGTCTGGCATTCTAATCTCTCTGACAACTAACTGTAATGTCCTACATCTAAATTTAAAAGAATTTTTAAGTACAAAATGTGATAGAATTGTGTCTAGGCTAAAGTTTATCTGAAAAAAAAATGGGGGTTTCAGTGGCCTGCAAGGTGAATGTGAATCAACTGAATTGAAAAGCAATAAATTTGTTTTTATTCAGTTGTTTTAGCTGTGTCCAACACTTTCTAATTTTAAGGATTTTCTTGGCAAGGATAATAGATTTATTTGCCATTTCCTTCTCCAGTAAATTTTACAGATGAGGAACAAAGGCAAACAGAGGGTTACACAGGTAGTAAGTATATGAGACTCGCATTTGAAATCAGGAAGATGAATCTGCTTTATTCCAGACTAATCACTCTATCCTCTGTGTCAATTAACTGACCCTCAATAAAAATAAACTGATAGAATTTTATAATACATTAAACAAAACATACCTTCCAAAAACAGATAGTTGATAATTTTGCTTTATTCTATCCTGATCAGATCATATCTGTAGTATTTTATTATATTATAGGAGACATGCTTTAGGAACAGAATTAATGAATGAGAAATAGTCCAAAAATAGCTAGGATGATGAAAGATTAATAATAATAGTTCATATTTATAATGAAGTTCATTATATCAGATACCATGCTAAGTTCTTTATAAATTTTATCTTATTTGATCATCATAACAAATTTAGGAAACATTTTTAATATCATGCAATCCTATTTGCTTCAGTTCTTCATCTATAAAATAATCCAGAGAAGGAGGTGGCAAATCAACCCATTATCTTTGCCAAAAATATCTTTAAAATGGATTTAGAAAGAGTTGGACATCAGAGAGCTAGGACAACCCTAAGAGACCTGCTATGGATAATGCTATCCACATCTGGAGAAAGAAAAACAAAACAACCAAAAAATGATACTAAAGAATATGAATGAACACTACATTCACATTTAAAAATTTTTTTCTCTTATGTTTTTCTTTCCTATATTATGGTTTTCTTTCTTTTCCCTTAATCTTAATTCCTCATATAGAAAATGACTAATCTGTAAACATTTTAAACACAAATGTGTATATACAATATTCACCAGACTATTTGCCACTTTGGGGTGGGTATGGGAAGGGAGGATGGAATAAAAATATGCAGATTCATGTAGATGAATTTTGAAAAACTTTCATAGCATGTGAATAGAAAAATAAAAATACCAATTGGGGAAAATAGCAAGTTGGACATAGTTCAAACAACTAAACAACAAAAAAAATCTATTGTCTTTCAGTTTGGTCAATTCACATTTATCTTACAGGTTACTGAAACCCCAAACTTTTTTCAGATAAACTTTTGTCTTGTAGTCTATTATTATCCCCATTTTATAAATGGGAAAATTGAGATAAACAACTTTAAATGACTTACCCAGGGTTATACAGCTATTAAGTATCTGAAGCTATATTTGGGTCTAAGTCCAGATCCAGAATTTCATCTACTACTCCACCTAGCTGTCTCAAACTCCATGTAAATTGGAGACAGATACTACATAGGAGATTATAGCAAGAGGGAGAAAGGGTTTTCTGGTCAGTAATTCAATGATTCTAAATTGCAGTGACTAGGAGACGGGAGCTATGTTTTTTGTTTTTTTTGTTTTTTTGGTTATTGAATAGGAGAAGTACCAGTTAATTGAATATTCAGTTGATTAAAGACAGGGCTGGGATGTCAGTGGTAAGAGTAGTGGTTTAAAAAGTGGATTGAATGAGGACATTAATCCCAGGCTGTCACTTCACTTACTGTAGATCTCCTTGAGAAGAACTAGGTACATTCCCATTAGAAAAGAGTAGACAGTTGAGATTGGCTGGCTGGTTTCAAGTCCTTGAAATCCTGTCAGATGGAAGAGAAATTCAACTTATTTTGTTTGGTTCTATTCAGTAGAGCTGGTATCAATGGTTGGAAGGGACAGAAGGACATTTAGGCTTGATGTAATGAAAACTTTTCTGTTATTCAGGGCTCTCCCCAAATGGAATGCATTCAGTGAGTTCCATTAAATGAGGGTCTTAGAGGGCCTCTCATCAAGTATATAAAAGAGAAAGGGTGTTGTAGAAAGGCTATGGATGGAAGGGACCAAGAAACCTGTACTACACCAGATATTCTGGGATTCTCTGAGTATAAGGGTTCAACTGATATACTAGAAGAGTGTTTTTAGAGTTTTATTATAGAATCTTAAAGGGGCCTTAGATGTCTCCCAAATTAAATTCCTCATTTTACAAATGAGGAAACTAAACCTCGAAAAAGATAATTGACTTTCTTAAAAATCACAGAGCTAATAAGTAAAGGTAATCTTTAAATGGAGGACTCTTGACTTTAAATCTGGTGCAATTAGTATTTCCCATATGTAGAATTGTTGTTGAGTTGCTCTAATTGCACCTGATTCTTCATAACCTCATTTGGGATCTTCTTAGCAAAGACACTAGAGCGTTTTGCCATTTCTTTTTCCAGATCATTTTACAAATGAGGAAAGTGAAGCAAATGTTACATGTTTGCATTAGGTTTAGAGAGTCACATAACTCTTACTGTGCCACTTAACTGTGTGACATTGGGGAAATCATTTAACCTCTCTGAGACCTGGTTTCCTTATCTATAGAACAGGTTTGATAATATTGGTATTATCCACATCACTGGATTTTGGGGAAATAATTTGTCAGTTTTAAAATATATAGAAATATAAACAACAGAAAGTTAAGATTGAACTGGTTACTGGTTTTGTTACTGAATGATCTATTCAGAAAGAAAATTTAGATTACTGGTTTCATTACTGAATGGGCTGTTCAGAAAGAAAATTTTGATTTTGTCACAAAATTGGGAAAATATATTCAAATAATTTTACAAGATTTTGAGTAGGATCTCTTTGAGGGTGCCAGTTACCCAGAAGCTAACACATTATCTGGATAGAATATTTTAAGTTGTTTGTAGCTCATTGTGCAGCTAAGCATGTCTCATTGACTAATTAATGTTGCCAAAGAGATGCTCCACTCAACGATTGTTTAGCCTAGAGTAGAATAAAATGATGCCACTACTAGTGCAGTATCATTATGTAACAGAAAATTAAAAATCTGATAATTTGATTGGAGGTCTCAGGTGAGTTTTTGTGTAAAAATGTTAACCTCAAGTAGCTATAAACAGGTAAATGTTTTATTCATCCTACTGATACGAAATAAATGCTTATGATATAAATTATGTATAATTAATACTCCAGGGATAAAAAAAGTATGCTAATAGGTTGTCAGTTAATTAAGAAAGGAAGATGAGGTAAACAAAGGTGATTATAATTTACCTTGGGACCATAAACAGAAATCATGCCTTAAATAATCTCTAAAAAAAATACATTATACAGCAAATACTTCAGTCTCCATACAGAATGGTAGCATAATGTTTTATGGCAAATATGCAGTAGAGATGTAAAATGAAGAAACAGCTTGTGCTAACAGACCCAGGTCACAGAACTTCCCATTACTGGTGTTCTGTTGGGTCCTGTTTTGTGAGCAGTTCTCCTTTCTTTAGAACATTAGTTAAAAATAGCTGTTTTGAAAACTGAAAACTATTAAGATGGGAAGAAAGGCAAGAAAAAAGAAAGGAAAATAGAGGAGAGGATTGGGAAGAAAGAAAGAGGAAGAGTTCAGAGGGAAAGGAAACAGATGGGGAAAGAAGAGAAAGGGAAACAAGACTTCTATATGCTAATAAAAACTAGAAAACATATGCATACTGAAAAGCAATTATGTTTTCTCACCACTTTGAGTTGAATTTTTTGATTTTTGCCTCAAGACACTTTTGACACGCCATATTTCTAAATGAAAATAACAGAACTCTGTGGTGCTGATGTAAATCATCACTACCACTGGGTTCTCACTGCCACCTGGTAATCTGTGGAACAAATAAATGGCACATTGGAGACAGAATGGTAGACCTGGGGAGAGGAAGACTTATCTTTATGAGTTCAAATTCAGATCCAGATTTCTAGGTGACTTTGGCCAAAGCATTCAGTCCTGTTTGACTGTATTATCTCACCTATATAATGAGCCAAAGAAGGAAAAGGTAAATCATTATAGTACTTTTGTCAAGAAAATCCCAATAAAGAGTCAGGTATGACTAAAATGACTTAATACTGTGATTCTATGGTACATTTTATATCACAGTTATTTTAAACCTTCTCTATTTTCCGCAAGCTCTAGAACCCCTCTATCTCTCTGAAGAAACCTTATCTTATACAAGGTTAGGTGAGAAGGGGTTCACAAAAATGAGCAAAGAAGTAGCCTTTGACCCTTACTTTGTCCTATCTCACTATATTTACCTTTCATAACTAAGCAAACAATACCTTCAACCCTCATTAACTCGAAAGGGTTTAAGAAGGTTGGTGTGTCACTATGATTTCAGATCATGGAAGAGACCAGTATGGTACCACTCAGTCTTTGAAGAAGATTCTGGAAGACAAGAATGGTAAAAAAAAAAATGACCTTGACTGCCAGAATTCCTTATCTCTTTTTACCACAGACCCATTCTTGGTCCTAGCATTTGATCATTTTAATGAGTTACAGAGTTGATGAGGAACTTAGAGGCCATGTTGTCTGACTAATATTTGAAAATGAATACTTTCTCCTTATATTCAAGTGAGCAGTTTTTTTCCTTAAAGAATTCCAAGAAGGAATAAATTGCTATTTTTTGAAATAATCCTTTTCACTAATTGCTGGGGGTTATTTTTCTCTGACCAGTAATTTATTTCTTTTCAAGCCTGGGATGTCCTCTTTATAAATTTCACCCATTCTTCCATCCATCAGAGTTTAAACAAAAGATATTTCTTTCCCAGTTGTTAACATTTGACTCACTTGAAGCTATTCTGTGATCCAGAAGGCTTTTTTTTCTTCAGACTAAAAATATCCAGTTTCTCTTAAAGTTTATGATGGAGAGTGACGGAAGAAATTTCAATCCTATAAAGATGGAATTAAGATATTTTCTATACCAGTTTCCCTACAATCATTACTATCCACTTTCCTTTCCCATTTGCTGATCAATTGAATACCTGATTAACCAGTACTTCCCCTTTTCTATGACTAACAAAATTGCAACTCATATTCCCTTAATTCTTATAATTCAGAGTTGTTACTCTGCCTAGGTAAAAATTTGTTTTCCTAGCTCCCCTTCCTTGTATCTTCAGCATTATATAATTTGATTTTCCTTGAATCTCCATATTTCTTTGTCTTCCTTTTCCAGTCTAGCATATAGATCCTTGCTGTTATTAAGAATTTTTCTTCCATCCCAGATTACTTTCTCCTTTCTATCTTCAAGAATTTATGGGACCCTGAATATCTTTGTATAATGAGTCATTCCTGGACACTCGACATTTTGGGTTGCTGTTTCTCATGATTTTACATATATAAGACCAGAATTATCTCTTCATTAGTTTTCCCCTGATCCTAATTCCAGTAATAACCTATAACAAATTATTTTTTTTTAATTCCACTGCATCCATTTTAATCAACCTGTTCAAAACTTTACTGAATCTGGAAAAACATTAGATCTTAACTCAAGTTAGTAATTACTAGTTAATTCAAGGTAAATAATAACTCAAGGTAGTTAATATCTGGTTCATCTTCACAACCATCTTCACCTACCATCCTCAAAACTGAGAGTTTCAATATTAATGTTACTGTTCCCTCAAAAATATAAGCTTTCTAGTTTATCCAACCTAAATGAATCCTATTATTTTCCCCTTTTCATATATAAATTCCATATGGATGGTCAGTCACAATGTAGATCTCACTTTTCCTCTGATTTCTATAATTTTGTACTCAGATTCTCTGATCATAATATTCTTTTCTAAGTCTATGTCAGCCTTCCAATTTACTTTCTGTCCTATCCATAACCCTCAGTTCACTATTTCCTATCTGATGTTCAAGACTTTCACCCATGGTCTTGCTCACTGTTATCCATTCATAGTTTTGACCCTAGAGAAAAGGCATTCTACCATGTACTTGTGTTTGAATATGTTGTCCCATTGACTTTTCATCACTTATATCTTACTCATTCTCAATTCAAATTCTTCTTTTTTAGGTTTTTGCAAGGCAAATGGGGTTGTGGTTTGCCCAAGGCCACACAGCTAGGTAATTATAAAGTGCCTGAGGCCAGATTTAAACTCAGGTATTCCTGACTCCAAGTCCAGTGTTCTATCCACTGTGCTACCTAGTTGCCCCTCAACTCAAATTCTAGACCACTCTCTCTATTAATATTCTTTACTTCCATTGCTGAATTGCTGAATACCATTCATGGAAGATACATACCCATAATAACTAGGGTAGCTACAAATTCATAATACATTATCTTTTTTGGAAAGATTTTATTTATTTTGAATTTTATAATTTTCCCCCTAATATTTCTTCCCTCCTCCCACCCCCCCCACAGAAGGCAGTTTATTAGTCTTTCCATTGTTTCTATGGTATGCATTGATCTATGCTGAATGTGATAAGAGGGAAATCATATCCTTAAGGAAGAAACATAAAGTATCAGATATAGCAGAATTACATAAGAAGATAACATTTTTTTTAAATTAAAGTCTTTTTTGAAACTCCACAATTCTTTCTCAGGATATAGATGGCATTCTCCATTGCAGCTATTCCAAAATTGTACCTGATTGTTGCCCTGTTGGTATGAGCAAGTCCATTAAGGTTGATCAATCCTCCCATGTTACTGTTAGGATGTAAAACATTCTGCTTCTGCTCATCTTGCTCAGCATCAGTTCATGCAAATCCTTCCAGGCTTCCCTGAATTCCCATCCCTCACTGTTTCTAATGGAACAATAATGTTCCATCACATACATATAACACAGTTTATTAAGCCATTCCCCAACTGATGGATATTCATTCAATTTCCAATTCTTTGCCACCACAAACAGAGCTGCTATGAATATTTTTGTACAGGTGATGCTTTATTCTTTTTCATCTCTTCATGGTAGAGACCCAGTAGTGGTATTGCTGGATCAAAGGGGATGCACATTTTTGTTGCCTTTTGGACTTGATTCCAAATTCCTCTTCAGAAAGGTTGAATGAGTTCACAGCTCTACCAACAATGTATTAGTGTCCCAGATTTTCCAAGTCCCTTCCAACAATGATCATTGTCCTTTCTGGTCACATAGGCCAGTCTGAGAGGTGTGAGGTGGTACCTCAGAGATGTTTTAATTTGCAATTCTCTGATAATTAGTGATTTAGAGCAATTTTTCATAGGATTATGGATCATTTTGATTTCCTCAACTGTAAATTACCTTTGCATATCCTTTGACCATTTGTCAATTTTTGGAATGGCTTGTCTTTTTGTTTAAATTTGACTCAGTTCTCTGTATATTTTATAATGAGTCCTTTGTCATAAATATTAATTATAAAAATCATTTCCCAATTTACTACATTTCTTTTGATCTTGGTTACAGTGGTTATGTCTGTGCAAAAACTTTTTAATTTAATGGAATCAAAATTGTTTAGTTTATTTTAATGGTGTTCCTCATCTCTTCCTTGGTCATAAATTGCTTCCCTTTCCATAGATCTGGCAGGTAAAGTATTCCTTGATCTCCTAGCTTGCTTATAATATTGTTTTCTATGTCCAGATCCTGTATCCATTTTGATCTTATCTTAGTATATGGTATGAGGTGTTGGTCTAATCCCAATTTCTGCCATACTAATTTCCTATTTTTCCAATAGTTTTTATCAAAGAGAAAGTTTTTATACCAATAACTGGACATTTTGGGGTATATCAAACAGCAGATTTCTATAATCAATTCATGCTATTGTGCTTAGTCTATTCCACTGATCCACCACTCAATTTCTTAGCCAATGCCAGACAGTCTTGATGCCTAATGCTTTATAATATAATTTTAGATCTGGTAGGACTAAGCCACCTTCTTTTGCACTTTTTTTTTCATTAAAACCCTGGAGATCCTCGACTTTTTATTTCTCCATATAAATTTACTTACAATTTTTTTAACTCATTAAAGTAATTTTTTGGAATTTTTGATTGGTAGGATGCTAAACAGGTAGTTTAATTTTGGTAGAATTGTCATTTTATTATATTTGCTCAGCCTATTCATGAGCTCAGCCTATTCATTGATGCACCAATAGTCCATTAATGTCCCAGTTTTTCCACATCCTCTCCAAAATTGATAATTTTCATTTTTCATCCTCTTAGTCAAGCTGAGAGGAAGGTAGTGCCTTGTATTTTTTTAATCTGTATTTCTTAAATTTAAAATGATTTGGAGCATTTTTTCATGTGAGTTTATATATATATATATATATATATATATATATCTTTAATTTCTTAATTTGAAAATTATCTCTTCATATCCTTTGACTACTTATTAATTGAGGAATGACTTGTAATCTTATAAATTTGACTCAGTTCTATATATATTTTGAAATGAAAGCTTTATCAGAAACACTGTGAAAATTGTTTCCCAGCTTTCTACTTTCCTTCTAATTCTTGGCTGAATTGATTTTATTAGTATGAAAACATTTTAATTTAATATAGTCAAAATCATACATTTTACAATTTATAATATTCTTTTTTCTATGGATCATATAGAGTATTTCTTGATTTCTAATTGCTCTATGGTATAGCCCTTTATGTCTAAATCCTGAACCCATTTTGATCTTATTTTCATATAGGGTATAAGATGTGAACCTATATACAGTTTTTGTCGTACTATTTTCCAGTTTACTTAGCAGTTTTTGCTGAATAGACTTTTTATCTGAGAAACTATATCTTTAGGTTTGTCAAACAGTAGATTACTCTAATCATTTACTACTGCTTCTTGATCTATTACTTTGTTTCTTAACTAGTTGCACACTATAGTATAGTTTTAGATAGTTTAGGTCACCTTCCTTTACATTTTTTTCATCAGTTCTCTTGCTATTTTTGACCTTTTGTTGCTCCATATGAATTTTGTTATTATTTTTTCTAGACCAGTAGTTTGATTGGTATAGCACTGAATAAGTAATTTAATTTGGGTAGAATTATCATTTTTATTATATTAGCTCAACCTAACCATGAGTAATTGACATTTTCTCAATTATTTAGAGCTGACTTTATTTGGGTGAGAAGTGCTTTATAATTGTGTTCATACAATTTCTGAATTTGTCCTGAGAAATGGATTCCCAAGTATTTAATGTTGTCTATAGTTAATTTAAATGGAATTTCTCTATGCTTTGCTCTTGGGTTTTGTTCTACATATATAGAAATGCTGATGATTTATGAGGGGTATTTTATATCCTGCTACTTTACTAAAATTGTTAATTGTTTCAAAGAGTGTTTTAGATGATTCTCTTGGGTTCTCTAAGTATACCATCATATTGTCTGCAATGAGTGAGAGCTTTACTTTCTCATTGACAATTCTGAGTCCTTAGATTTCTTTTTTCTTCTCTTATTGCTGCTGCTAACTTTTCTTATACTATGGTGAATAGTAATGGTGATAATGGGCATCCTTGTTTCACCCCTGATTTTTTGGAAATGCTCTGAGTTTATTCCCATAAAATATAATGATTGTTGATGGTTTTAGATAGATGCTGTTTATTATTTTAAGGAAAATTTCATTTATTACTATACTCTTTAATGTTTTTAAAAGGAATATGTGTTATATTTTATCAAAGGCTTTTTCGGTATCTCTTGAGATAATCATTATAATTTTTCTTGGTTTTATTACAGATATAGTCAATTATGTTATTGTTTTACTAATATTGAAACTTCCCAGCCTACCTGGTCTAAATCCTACCTGATCATGGTATATAATCCAAGTTATAACTTGTGATCTTATTGCAAAAAAAATATTTATTCATTTATTCGTTTATTTGTTTGTTTGTTTGTTTGTTTATTTATTTATTTATTAAGATTTGGATCGGGGCAGCTAGGTGACCCTCAAGTCAGGAGGACCTGAGTTCAATTTTGGCATCAGATGCTTAATAATTACCTAGCTGTGTGGCCTTGGGCAAGCCACTTAACCCTTGCAAAAAAAAAAAACCTAAAAAAATATTTTTCATCAATATACTTTTATTTTTCAGGAAATCATGTAATTACTTATCATTTGTCTTTGTACAAACTGGGTGCACTATAAGTCATTATTTGGAAATCTTCAACACATTCTCTGAGCAATTCCTTCTTTCCTTCACTTAGACATGCATTCATTTACTATTTCTTTCTTTCATAATTCATTGTCTGTTTAAAAAAGTACCTTCTATGTACATAGAATATCATTGTGATTTCATCAACATAAGAAAATAGAAATACTTAAAACAAGGGGAAGATCTCATCATAATAATA
The DNA here is from genome assembly GCF_037893015.1 of Macrotis lagotis. NCBI lineage: Eukaryota > Metazoa > Chordata > Mammalia > Peramelemorphia > Peramelidae > Macrotis > Macrotis lagotis. Next base: position 215,338,620 of record NC_133658.1, on the reverse strand, counting down.
ATCATTATGTAAAAATTCTCATTAACACATTCCCTCAATGTTGCATTAATTCATTCACTCATGAATCAGTAAATATTATTAGGTGTTTTTTCTCTGCAAGCAACATGTGCTTCCTTGGAGGATTTTCTGATGGAATGAGTGGCATTTTAAAAAATACAGGTGTAACTATTTAATCTCAGATATACATTGAGTCTTTGTAGAAATAGTTTTCTCTAAAACTAAATTCTGTTCTTTAACAGAACCCATACTCATGGAGCTTGCAATCTATTAGAGGAAATATTTTTCAAATATGCCATACTATCCAATCAAAATGAAAAAATGATGTTGCAATGAAGGATATTATCAGAAGATTAAATAGTAAACCTTTCTTTATGGAAGATCATCAACATGTCTCTCATCTCAAAGATTCAGCATCAAGGCCATGCATAGGAAGCAGACTATGAACACTGAAGTAGCAAGGCTGAGCTTGCTCCTTTCCAATATGCTTCTTGCATCTGGTAGTATCTCTGAAGTTGGCTTCTCATCCTCTAGCTCTCTAATCATCTTTTTTTAGTTGTTGAATATTCTAGAATGCTTGGACCTCACTCTTTATCAGTTTCTCCCAGTTCTCTCTCCTACAATTTTCCAGGCCTTCCAGATGTTTCTTTTCTTCCTCACACAAGAAGTGGTACATTTTTACATCATACATGATCATCTGTTTAAAAATCTCTGCCTTTAACTTATACTGTTCCATATTATTTTTATCATTGTTGATTACAATTTCAGCCTTCTCTATTTTTCCTTCAAAGTGTCTAGTGTCTCTTGAAGCTTATTCCTGCAGCTCCCAGCAACCTCTAATAAAGGAAAGACCTTGTGAAATGTATGTTCCTCGGAGAAGAAAAAGTCCATACAGAAAAGATTCTGGTCATCCTCACAAAACAGTTGCTGGGCCTTGTGGTGTTCTACATAGAAGCTCTGGCCTTGTACTCAATGCAGTAAATGAGTTCTGATCTGTTTACCAGTATGGGTAAGTTTTTCCAATTTCCAATTTTCAATAAAGCTTCTGGATTCATTGATGGCCTTAAACTCTGGGAAAATCCCTTTTTTTGGAAGCCTCCTCCCAGCTCCTGAGCATACATGCATTACAGGTGTGGTCACCAGGAAAAGTCACTGGCTCAATGAAATAGTCCAAACAAATGGAAGAGCTGAGATTGTACCCTAAGATTTGCAATCAGATCTTTAGCCATCATGTCCCTAGACTTCTTTTAGGGATTCTAAGTATGTTTCCAAAATGAGTGCAAAAAAGGAAAAAAAAAAAACCCTAACAAAATTTGGAAAATTCTGTATCCCTTATTGCTGAATTAAGTATTAGTAGGGTTTTGTCCTCATGAGCCCAAATTGGACCAAGAGAAAGAATCTGTTTGCCCCTTGCTCCCTTCACCATATTCCTCCTCTTCCCCTCCATCAATATTTTAGGTATATTGGTCTATAATTATCTTTGTCCATTTTTGTTCTCCCTGCTTTGCACTTTAGCACCCTATTGGTGTCATAAAAGGAATTTGTCAGAACTTCTATTTTTTAAGAAGGTTAGATAGAATTATAATTAATTGTTCCTTAAATCTTTGATAGAATCATTTGTAAATCCATATGGACCTGGAGATTTTTTTCTTAGGGAGATTATGAATGGTTTCTTCATTTTCTTTTTTCTGAAATGGGATTAAGTGTTTTATTTCCTCTTCTATTAACCTAGATAACTCATATTTTTGAAAATATATATCCATTTCACTAAGATGATCAAATTTATTGGCATACAGTTGGGCAAAAAAGCTCCAAATTATTATTTAAATTTCCTCTTCTTTGGTGGTGAGTTCATTCTTTTCATTTGGAATCTGGTAATTTGGTTTTCTTCTTTTCTTAATCAGATAAAGTTTTATCTATTTTATTTTTTTTAATAAAGCCAACAATTTTATTTAATAGATCAATAGTATTTTTCTTTCAATTTTATTAATTTTTCCAAATTTCTAATTTGGTATTTAATTGGGGATCTTTAATTTAATTTATTTATTATTATTATTATTTTTCTAGCTTTTTTAGTTGCATAATCAATTCATTGATCTCATTTTTTCTCTATTTCATTTATTTAAACATTTAGGGATATAAAACTTCCCCTAAAAACTGCTTTGAATGCATGTACATCTTGATTTTATATATATATATATAATTGTTTTCAATGTCTTTGATGAAATTGTTGATTATTTCTATGGCTGTTTGTTTCTAGTTGTTGTGTGATCCAGGGATTCTCTAAAATTAGGTCATTTACCGTATTTCCCCATGTATAAGATGTACCTTTTCTTGAAAAATTTGGGGTCAAAAAACTGGGAGCATCTCATACAGTGGTTGTAGTTTTTTTACTTGCATGCTTTTGTGCTCATTGTTGTAGATTTTTATACCTGGCATTTTTGCTTTTTCGCACTTGTTTTTTTGTGTTCATTATTTCACATTTGTTAACATTATATTAGGTCATGTTTTGCTATGTTATATAGAAGAAATAGTTCAGAAAAGATTTTAGTACAGTGCTGCATTCAAGTTAAAAATGATCTGTTTGCAAAAGTGAATGGAAATCATACTTCTGAATGTCAGTTTGGTCCTCCTCCAACTGAGAAAACAATCTGAGACTGGCTGCAAAAAGAAACTCTACTGAAAATGCCAAAGCAGAAGAAGGTCATGAGGTGCAAGTCAGACAAATGGCCTGATTTAGAGAGGGAATTGAAGAGATGGACTGAAGAGCAAAGGGCAATTGGAATTCCTGTGTCCACAAAGATGGGTTAGCATGAAGCAAGAAGAATTGATGAAAAAGAAGTTGCTGATTTCAAAGGAGAATATAATTGGTACTTCAGGTTCATGATATGGAATCGACGAAGCATGTGTCCATGCACCAGATTTCCCCAAAAGATGCCTGAAAGCTGTGAGTAAAAGGTCCTTGAATTTCATGATGAATAAAACTTGAATTCATTTTTTAATACTTTTTTTTTCAAATTTCAGAATCCAAAATTAAGGTACATCTTATAGATGGGAATATCTTATACATGGGAAAATTGGTAGTTTCCAATTAATTTTTGGTTCATCTTTCCATGGCACTTTATTTCATGTAATTTTATTGCATCATGATCTGAGAAACACACATGTAATATATAAGACTTAAGGCATTTGATTGTAAGGTTTTTATGTACTAATACATGGTCACTTTTGGTATAGTTGTCATGTTCTACAAAGAAAATGGTATATTCTTTTCTATTCTCTCCAGAGGTCTATCATATCTTAATTTTCTAAGATTCTATTTACCTTCTTAACCACCTTATTCATTTTATAGTTAGATTTATCTAATTATGAGATAAAGAGATTAAGGTCCCTGACTATTATAGTTTCATTGTGTGTATCTCCTTCTAATTTGTTTCACATCTCTAAGAATGTGGATGCTAGGGGTGGCTAGGTTGCACAGTGGATAGAGCACTGACCCTGGAGTCAGGAGTACCTGAGTTCAAATCCAGCCTCAGACACATAATTTTACCTAACTGTGTGGCTACTTAACCCCATTGCCTTGCAAAAACTAAAAAAAAAAAAAGAATGTGGATGCTATACCACTATATATTTTTTAATAATGATCTTACTTCATTGCCTATAGTGCCTATTAAGATGTCATGTCCTACCTTATCCCTTTTAATGAGAACAATTTTTCTTTTGCTTTGTTTGAGATCAAGATTGCTACACCTGATTTTTTTTTACTTTTGCTTAAGCATAATATATTTTGCTCCAATCTTTTACCTTTATCCAGTATTTGTCTCTCTGCTTCAAATGTGTTTCTTGTGAACAACATGTAGGATTCTGGTTTTTAATCCATTCTGCTGCCTACTTCTATTTTATGGGAGAGTCTATCCCATTCATATTTAGAGTTAAGATTATTATTTCTGTATTTATATCCATACTATCTTTCCTCATTTATACTTTGCTCTTTCCTTTCCCCTTATCCCTCCTCAACAATGTTTTGTTCCCTTTCCCCTTTAATATTTCTTTTTAATTTTGCCTTTAACTTTATTTTTACTTTCCTTCTAATCAGTCCTTTGTTCCCCTCTACTCTGTAAGGTAAACTTGATTTCTAAACCCAATTAAGAATAGTTTTTATTCCCTCTTTGAGCCAAATCTGTTGATTCACATCCTCCCTTCTTTCCCTTTGGGTCTCTTTTTGTAGTGTTATCTATTCTTTAATTCCCAGTCTTTAATTCCCTTTTTCTCATGACTTTAGCATTTTAGCCCTTCTCATACCTACAACCCCTCTGTCATAATATACGCCTTTTATTTGATAGCTGCATCTGTCTCAAGAGTTGATTGATTAATTAAAAAGTATCATTGCTTCATAGTCATTGTCAAAGTTCACTCCTTTCTTCTGTTCCATTAGAAATACACTTCCCATGAGTCATAAATAACATCAAATTATAGTCAATTTTTACCACATCCTCTTTTTTAAGACTTTTTTTTTTAGATTTTTCAAGGCAATGGAGTTAAGTGGCTTTCCCAAGGCCACAGGGCTAGGTAATTATTAAGTGTCTGAGGTCGGATTTAAACCCAGGTACTCCTGACTCCAAGGCTGGTGCTGTATTCACTGCACCACCTAGCCGCCCCCACATCCTCTTTTTCAAAAAGCATCCTGCAAAGTACAATCATTTCATGAACCATTTATATACCTACCTAAGCACACTCTCTCCAATTGTAGCCGAAGCATCAAACAAAGCAAAATTGCTTCATGATCTATTCATGTCCAGTCCCTCTAAATTCACTCTCTCCATCTGTCCCTATAGCACTCCAACAACAGCCCTACAAATACTAGATCCACTCTCTCCCTATGTTCCTAGAGTACTCTAATTATAGTTCTACAACCCTTGTTAACTGGACTTTAGAATAAGGCAACTTCATGATCTATTTATGTCTAACACTTTTAAGTATACTCTTCCTCTGTCCCTATTGTATTATAACTCTCCTTAAACTAAAGTAAGATCATTTCATGACTAAATTATGTATAGACCCTCTAAGTACTCTCCTTTCCTCTGTCCCAATAGAAAACCATCATCAACATTGCTTCAAAACAGATTTATACCCATATCCTCTAAATACAATCCCTGCAACTGTAATCAACCCTAATTAATTAAGGTATTGTCTAAAGGCTTAGAGGTCATCCAATATCCATACCTTCTCTCGAAGTTTGTTTCTTTTAACTTTCCTAGAAGAAATAAAATTCTCAAGAATTATTCTTGACTAGCAATTTTGCCCTTTCCATTTATCTTTTTAATGTATCTAGTGAATCTTGAATTTGAAGTCAAATTTTCTGTTCAGTTCTAATCTTTTTATCAGAAAATTGAAAGTTCACCTTTTCCTCTGAAAGAATATGCTGAATTGTTCAGGGTAGTTGATTCTTGATTATAACCCAAGGTCCTTTGCCCTTCAGAACATCATACTCCAGATCCTCTGATACTATAATGTTGAAACTGATAAAACCTGTGTATTTTTTATTGTGCTTCCTTTTTGTGGCTGATTGCAATATTTTATTCTTAGTTGAGAGTTCTGGAACTTGACTATAATATTCCTTGGGATTTTTATTCTGGGGTCTCTGTATGGAGATGCTCTGTGGATTCTTTCAACAATGATTTTGTCTTTTGTTCTAGGATATTAGGGCAATTTTCCACATTAATTTTCTAAAAGATATTTTCTAGGTTCTTTTTTTGATAATATCTTTCGGGTAGACAAAGAATTCATAAATTATCTTTCCTTTGTGCCCAGTCTTTTCCCATGCAGTGATTTATCCCAACCCAGCCTTGTCTGTTGCCCTAGCATTCCCAGGGCTTGACCTCTGTCTGGGATTGGGACCTTCCCTGTTGGCTTACTGGGCTTGGACCTGAGTTTCACTGTGGATAAGAGTCTTTCACTGGCTTTCCTTTTTTCACACTTTTGCTGGGCTACACATACCTTTACTGAAGATCATCCATGATATATTGAATTGGGAACTTGTTCTTTTTTTGGTGGGACTGAAGATCTATGTAAAGGTTTCATTTAAAGTTGTGTTAGGAAAAACTCCTAAAGCATGTTAGCTTCATGCCGCCATCTTGACTCTGCCCTGGAATTTCCCCACAATTGAGTTTTTTATTCTTCAGTGAGTAACTCTATAAATTTTCTGAAGCAGAAGTTCCAAAATTTCTCTAACTTCAAAGAGCAAAGGTAAGATATGACCAAACCTGAGTTTAAAAAAAAATCGAATTTACCATCAGATTCTTCATCTCAGATCTAAAATTTATTACACTAACACCTTAATCTTCCTTAAAACTTTATATTTTGGGGGCAGCTAGGTGGTGCAGTAGATGGAGCACTGACCCTGGAGTCAGTAGGATCTGAATTCAAATTTGATCTGATAATTAATACTTAGCTGTGGGTAAGTCATTGAACTCCATTGCCTTACAAAAACAAAAGAAAACAAAATACTTAATATCATGCCATTCCCATGCTGAGAAATCTCTATTATCTTCATATGAACACATGTTTAAGGTAAACATTGTTTTGAATTTAAAACCTTTCACGATCCAATCTGTGCCTATCTTTTCAAATTTAGCTTCTAATAATCTCCTACATGAAATCTCTATTACTATTTTTGCTTTGTTTCTCTTTATTTCTAAATATATTATGACATTATTTGTTCAAACCATTCTTTCCATTTTTCTGTATTCTCTCCTTTCTTTACCTATTCTTAAAAGCCTATGATAAAACATTCCTAGTAGTGAATTAAAATATACTTCCTTCTGTTGAGTTATAGTCATGAGAATGTCGTGAAAATGCAGATATGGAAGAGTTGTGGATACTCATAAAGCCCTTTCCTCCTTAGTCAGGAAACATTTGTCTTTATTATCTATAGTCAGGGTCAAATATGGTTTCAGGGTCTCTGTTCTAGGGCCTGCTCACTAGGAAAGAATTTGTTTTGACTTTGTTCACAAATGAGAATGTCCCATCACCAAATTTGGGAAAATATGATTTAAGTGTATTTTTACTTCTGCTCATGTGGTTTCATATTTTTGTAGGCTTCAAGTTTACAAGAGATCAACAAAATCCTTGGAATAGGTCAATAGATCTGGCTTTTTTCCCCTAGCTCCAACACCAAATGGACCATAAATATAGGCCAAGTCACTTTCCCTTTCTGAGTGTCATTTTGCTCACTTGTAAAATGAGTTAGCTAGAGTAAATAATATCCAGATTCCCTTCTAGTTCTATGGCTAGAGCTCTTTAATAGGTTCTACTTTAAAATTTCTCAAGTGAAACTTTTATTAAGTAATTTCTTGACACAGGATTCTTTACTAGGAATTAGGGCAGATAGAGAGAATAAACAAGATTGTAGTCTAGGAAAAGCTATTATATATATGCAGATAATTGTGATACAAAGCAATTTAAGAGAAAAGCAAATGAAATTTTATTAAAGGTCCTCAGGGGGAAGGTTGTTACTTACCAGGGGAGTAGACTTCATTGAAGAGGAGGACATTGAGCTAGATATATAAGTGATGGTTAGAGTTTCAGCATGTTCAGCTGAAGGAGGGAGTATTAGGAAAAGGGGCAATGATCATCAACCCAGAAATACTGAATACATGTGGGAAATGGTAAATTGTTCAAATAGATTGAAAGGCTCCTCACATATTAGAGAATAATGTATGATGAGACTGAAAAAGTAGTGGAAGCATCAGATTGTGTAGCAAACTTAAAAAAGTAGAACTTTTTAGAGATGGGATGGCTAGAGAATTGGAACTAGAATCAGAAAGATCTGAGTTCAACATTTGCCTCTGACATGTATTAACTGTATGACCCCAAGCAAATTGTTTAGTTCATCATTTTTCCTCATCTATAAAATGAGGAGAGAATAGCATCTCTCATGCATAGTAGAAATGGGGATTAAATGAGTTAACATATATCAAGTTGTTTTCAAATCCCAATGTTATATACTATTATTACTATTACTATTACTATTACCATTATTGTTATAATAGAATCATTGAAAGATTTAAACAAAAGAGTAGCATGAAATGATTTATGGATAAAAAGGATAAAAGTGATAGTTGTAAAAAATGAATTAGAGAGGGAAACAACTCTTCTAATTAAATTATGTGAGACTTAAATTATGTTCCACATTTTAAATATATAATGTAATACTTTAATTCAAAATTTTACCCATTATTCTTCTAATAGGAAACAGAATTACAAGGAAAAACATAACAAAACAAAACATGTCACCCATCCCTAAACAGTGACTAAACAATCTAAGAGTGCAACAGATTTCCTGTGTTAATTTAGACAAGAGAATTAGCCTCTTGTAACCATAGCCTCCTAGTAGTTCAATTAACTTGACACAAATAACTCCCGGACTTATGTATCTGTCTCTAGATGGATAACTTTTTTACCCTGAGGTCCAGTCCCATAAGACCAACTTCCCAGTAACTGTTTTCTAATTTCTGTCCAGGATGCCATCATATTTCTAGTCACGTTTGTAACCTTAGAGACATTCCCAATACACTTTCTCTCATCCCATATATCTGATCAGATATCCAGTCTTAGCATTCCTACCTCCAAAACATCTCTTGAGTCTATGCTTTCATTCACAAAGCCTCCACCTCAGTTCAGGCCCTCATTACCTCTCCTCTGCATTCTTTCATTATCTTCTGAATGGATCACATAACCTTAGATTTTGTCCATCTCTAATCCATCTTCCACCTACCCACCAAAAATTTCCAAAACCAGTAGTCTACCATGTCACTCCCTTATTCAAAAACAGTGACTCCCTAGAGTAAAAAAATAATTATTTTTTAAATAAAGTTAATTCATTTACCTCTTCTTACCTTTCCACTCTGTTTACATTGACTGACTGGAGGGCTCTACCTCCCAGTTCTGCCCCTTTATACTGGCTACCTCTCAAGATGATAGGGCTCTTAATTTCTCCCTTTACCCTTTAAATTTCCTAATTTTCTTTGAATTTCAGCTTACTAGTACCATCTCCTTGCAGCCTTTTCCTGATTCCCACCCATTGGCTAATATCCTCCCTCGCCAAACTGCCTTTTTATTCATCTAGTACATATTATGTGTATTCATTCTTAACATGCTTAACTCTCAGGTAAATTTCTTGTAGGGTTCTTGAAAGTAAATATTCTTTCATTTTTAGCTCTATGTGTTATTACTTAGTGCAATGTCTTACACTTAACAAATATAGACACCTAATAAATGCTTCCTTGCTGAATTTTTTGACTAAGGTTTCTCATCTCTTAAGTGAGAACTGTGATATTAGCCCTGATAATTTTGTAGGGCTGATTCACGGATCAAATAAGAATGGATGTAAGCACAATTCAGAAATACAAACATCAACTGTTATGAGAAGCATATCTTAAAGAGGAGGACTTATGAAGACCAGCAACAACGAAACTTAAATATATACTCCTCTGGCAAAACTCCAACATATCACCTTTTCAACTTGAAAATGAATACAAATTTAATTTGTTCTTTATTATTTATCATTCTTAAATAAAAGACTAAAATAAATCTCCCTAAAAGAGATGTGTGATTAAAATCAGTATTTCCAGATTTTGAACTAGGGTGGCTCCTTTGGCTCAAGAGTTTTGTGACCCTTGGAGTCACTGCCACCCTGCATCACAAAAACAATTCAGCTTATCCTCTCCTTACTGAGAAAACTGCCACAGAGCAGCCTCCTTCCCTCACTGGGTCCCATCCTAAAGTACCCTATCCTCCAGACCCTCATAGCCATCCCAGGAGCAGTTTTAGGATCTCTCACCTGCTTATACCATCAAACTGAATTGCCTTGTTTCCTAAATAACTTATTATACATGGTTAGGGAAGGCAAAGGGAAGTGAATAAGTATTTACATGGTGTCCTCTGTATGAGAGAAAGGCAAGCAGGTGGTATAGTGGATAGAGCACTGGTCTTGGAGTCAGGAGGACAAAAGTTCAAATCTGACCTCAGATGAGGCCACTAATGAACTGCTTGACCCTTGGACTTAACCCTGATTGCCTTGTATCCAGGGCCATCTCCAGTCATCCTGATTCATATCTCATCACTGAACTCAGATGACTGTGGAGGAGAAAATGAGGTTGGTTATTTAGCACAGCACCTCCTTCCTTCAATTCAGTACATGTGTTTGTCATGATATCACCTCACTGATGTCATACCTTCTTCAAGAATGAAGGACAAACATTATTATTGAAATTAATATTATTATTATATGATAGGCACAGTGATAAATAATTTTTGAAAATATTTATTTTGATGCTTAAAACAACCCTGAAAATTATTTTTACTTTTGAGGAAAGTGAGCTAGACAGTAGTTAAGTTATTTTCCCAGGGTCACAAAATGTCTGAGGCTATGGCTGAACTCAATTCATCCTAATTCTATGCCCACCTTTATCCATTGCACCATGAACTGCCTATAATTGTTCCTCTATCATTTCTTTATTTGCCTTGCTAATTCATTCTCTATCCAAGCACATGATTAGTCCAATAATCTGTAGAATCACTGAATGTCAGATTGCAAGTGACCCATGTGATTTCATCTTGTTTAACTTTTTCTTTCTACAGGTGAGAATACTGAGGCTCAGGCATGTTTGTGATAACTGTGGAATTTTGATTACAACCCAGGTCCCCTACTTTTTTTCCCACTGTATAACTTTGAGTGATTTTATTGATTGAGAATGGGGGGGGGAGGAAGAAAAGAAAAGAGGGAAGGGAAGTAGTAAAGAAGGAGGGAAGGGAGGAAGGAAAGGAAAAAGAAGAAAGGAATGATGGAAAGAAAGAAGAGAGAAAATTTGATAGTAAATGATTTTTTCCAATTAAAGAAGTAGAAGAAAGAGAAAGGGAGATAAGAATGGAAGCTATTCCTCACTACCCTCATTATAAATATACAAACATCATACTAAGCGCTGGGAATACAAATAGAAAAAAGGAAGACAAAACCTATTTTTGACAGGCACTCTCATGACAGTAAAGAGAACTAACAAGTATTTCCTATTTTAATAGCACTTTGAGGTTTATGATATATTTGACCTATTTAACATAGGAATGGTGTGCAGTAGGAAGTTTGTTTCATTACTTCCATTTTACAGATGAGGTAACTGAGTATCAAAGAGTATCAACAAGGGCACAAGCTAGGAAGAATCAAAGACAAAATTCCAGTCTAGGTCTCCCAACATTCTGTATATTTCATAATTTCGCTTTTCTATATTCTGGCTTTATTTTGGACATAGGTTTGGTTCAGGATTTTCTTTATTTAATGGGGGCTGTGGGTGAGAAAAGGAGAAGAGCAAAAGAATAAACATGGGGTGGGAGTCACTCAAAAGAATATTTAAATGATTTCAGATGGATTGCAAAGTGTTGAATCATAAAAAGGTTGGCAAAAAAGCCTTCTCCTCATGAGGTCTGGCTAATATTAGGAATTATTGCCTCAAACCCTGCAGGTGTGGATCGATTTCTTTCAGTACTAGTAAATGGGGTTGCAACTGTCTTTGACAACCTACAAGCTGCACAATTCCCAGGCCCCAGGGCAGACAATGATGTGGGGGAGATGCTGATTTTAGGAGAGAAAATTACAATGGTTATATAGTAAACAGCACCTGGAAGTTTACTAATGATTTTTACAATTAACAGCAGCAGTGTGGTCTGATTATTCATGCATGTTTTCTATGAAAGGAAAGAAAAGAAACAGATGTTTAAAAGAATCACATGGTACAGTTTTTTTTTTGGGGGGGGGTATTAGATGGGGGATGGGGAAGGGTCCATGAAGCCATAAAGGACCTATGAAGACTCTTCTTCCTGCTACATGCTTCTCTTAGTGTGATACAAATTGTTTCTCTCCCATCAAGTCTTTGACATCACAGTAGTACCCTCCTACATGTGCTATAAGTGATATTGTCCACTATTAGAACTATTGGGATGTAATAGGGAGAGGGCTCTGGGTTCTTAAAGGCTAGGGAAACAGAGTATATCTCTACCAGACCTTTCTAAGTTGGAAAAACATCAAGCTTATGTTTCATGCCAGATGATATGTCTGTCATTAGAAAGCCAAAAACGGAGAGACTTACCACCAAAAAGTTGGCCAATAAGTTATGATTTTTTATTGTGGTAAGGGAGGGTGAGCAGTACAATGTCACTTAATCAACAAACATTTATCAAACATTTCATATATTCTGTTTTCCCCCAGCAGTTAGGGGCAAGGAATATTAACAGGAAAGTGAGAAAGTCCTTGTCCTCCTGAAGTTTATATTCAATTTAAATAGAGGATTTCTATTAACTTATGGAAGAACTTAAAAGTACATTGGTTATAGAATTATCCACAGCATTGAAATCACTGACTTCTGAGGTGCTAGGAGCATTGAAGTATTTCTTGTGCATTACTAATCCCAAAATAAACTTTTACTAATTTTATTTTGTTTTTAAAGCATTTTAAAATTGCATACATTCTTGTATGCTTGTAAATCATAGAACATTATAATATCTGAAGTGTTAAAAATGAGTTCCATTCAAAGGACTAGGCACAAAGTGGATGTGAGTAGGATGCAACATATAATAAATAAAAAGCTACCTAAAAGTACCAGCATCAGGGATGTCTTTCAGAGAAATGCATGTTCAGAAAGAAGACAACAAGAACAAGGAATAACCATCAGAGAGAAAAAAGCAATGTTCAGGAGGTAACTGTATCCCACTCATTTCTTTGATATCAAGGGGAAATACATAAAGATATCCACTAACAACTATATTGAGATTCCTCTGCTAAGCTCGTGCAAATATATGGAGTATATCACAGAATGGTCAGCATAATTATGTTATGCTCTGTATCATTGGCGGGACCATTGATTACTTTATGATTAAGAATCCATTGGGGGAATTTAAATATTTAACAGTTTAAAAATATGTATGACTTTCATTTTGATACTATAGATACTTCCCCCCCAAAAAAAAACTTCTCAAGCAAGAACAGTCCACAAAAGCAATTTAGTAAAACAATAACATATATAGATAGATATAGATATAGATATAGATATAGATATAGATATATGGTAAATATCAGTTTCTGATTTTGTAGTTTGCTGCTGTTGAGTTGTTTCCAGTTGTTCCTCACCCTTAATGTCTCCATTTGGAATATTCTTCATAAAGAAATTGAATTCATTTGCCATTTCTTCATCAAGTTCATTTTACAGAAGAGAAAACTGAGTGAAAAAGGGTTAAGTAACTTGTTGGGGTCACACAACTAGCCAGATTTGAATTCAGAAAGATGAGTCTTCTTCACTCTAGCCCTGCCACTCTATCTATTAAACTATCTAGCTTCCCATAATATGTTTTGGTTACTGAATTGAGGAAGGGAGTGCTATATACATTTTTTCATATTATATCAACATTGTTAGGTCTATGAGACCTGAGTTTTTTCACTCCTAAGAACTAACTTTATTCACATTTATATTGCTGTGAATATTTCTCTTTTGAATGTTTTGTTAAATTGTTTTCATTTATATAAACTTTTATGGATCTCTAAATTCCTTTTATTTGTCTTTCCTTCTGATGCAATATTATTTCAATATATTTATAAAATAGGAGTTTTTAGTCCTTAATCATTTATTCACTTATTTCACAAGTACTTTTTTGTTGTTATGAAATAATTTTGCTTTGAAAAAATAATACATATATATGTGTATATACATATTTTGTGTGTACTCATATACACATTTTGTTTAAAAATAACTTATTTTGAATTCCACATTTCTGAGTCAAAAGGAATGAAACTTTTCTTGTTTAATTTTGAATTGTTTTCCAGATAATTTCAAACAGCATATATTTCCATCAGCAGTCAATTAGGGTCTTTTAAACCATAATCTCTGTAACAATGAATTTTCTAAACACAAACACATATATGTATGTGGTGTGTGTATATCTTTTGTGTATATGCATATATATGTATATTATATGCATCAATGTATCTGCATATGTATATTATATGCATTTGTATATTTGATGGATATGAGACTATGCCTAATGGAATTTTTTAAGTTTCTCTATTAGTTATTTCTGCTATGTTTCAATATTTTGTGGGTAGTTGACTATATCTATATATGAATTATACATTCACAAGAAAGATATAGCAACATTTCAGTCTAGTAGTTAAAAGTGTTGGACATGGAATCAGAAGACCTAATGCTAGATCCCACAAATGAATCTTATGAAATGTCTAAGCATCGTTGTGTGCACAGTGATACTTTGTTGTTACTTAGTCAATTTGACTTGTCTAACTATTCAGAACCCCATTTGATATTTTCTTGGTAAGATACTAGAATGGCTTACACAATTCTTCTCTAGCAAATTTTTGCAAATGAGACAACTAAGGCAAAAAAAAGGTTAAGTGACTTGCCAAAGGTCACACAGCAATTGAGTGTCTGAACAAGGTTTTAAACTCAAATCTTCTTGACTAAAAAGTTAACAATTTATCCACAGAACCACAGAACAATCCCTATGTCCACATGATACTACATAAATATAAATGCAAACTATTTTACAAAAAAAACCAAACCTAAATAATTGGAGAACTATTCAAAGGAAAGAAATTTTTCTTAGGGAAAGAAAAGAAAATATACTAAAATTAACCAAAAGATTATTTTAAAGATTTAAATGAAATTCATCTGGAAAACAAAAAATGAATTATCTTAAAGAAAATATTGGAAAAAACTGTGGTAAGGAAGATGATCTAACTCCCTGATCTCAAGCAAAACTTCAAAGAAATGATCATCAAAAGTATTTGGGATTGCTTAAGTGACATTGCTCAGTGGAATGAATAAGATATACAATCTACAAAAGTAAAACGAGAACAAAAAAGCAAAACTACATAATCTTCATGTTTCATAAACCTAAAGGCCCCAGCTATATGACTCTAGGTCTAGAGTTATAACTACAGTATCACCTAATTGGTAAAAACTAATTGGTCTTATCTGTAAAAATTTGTTCAGTTCTTAATGTGTGCAGTACTTGCTAAGTACTTAGGATGCAAAAATGTCAAAAGGAATTCACAGTCTAATGGGGAGCAAGGTAGGGGAAATAGTATATAAACAACTATAATATGTACAAACTACTTATGATATAAATCAAAGATAATTAACAGATGGAAGACACTGAAAGGAAATTAGGAAATAATTTGATATAGATTAACATCTCACATATTATTCAGAGATACACTCCAGATTGTTGTATTATTTAGTATAAACATAGCATCATAAGTTAATTATAGAACAAGGAAATATCTTTCAGATCTATGGATGGGGGAGAATTGCTAACCAAACTAGGGTAGAAAGGATAACAGAAGTTAAAAAGGCCAATTTTGATCACCTATTTTTAAAAGCTTTTGGAAAAAATAAAACCATTACAGCTAGAATTAGAAGGGAAGCAGATAACTGGAAGAAATCTTTATTAGAAAAATAACATTTTCATTTCTAAGATTGATAAAGAACTGATTCAAACTTATTTAAATTGGAGTCATTCACCAATTTTATAAATCATCAAAGAATATGAATAAGCCATTTTCTAATGAAAAAATTCTAGATATCAATATTGATAATGAAAGTGCTCTGAATAATAATAATTTAAGAAATGCAAATTAAAGCATCTATAAAGTTCAACTTTGTATATTAAAACTGGCAAAATTGACAAAACTAGAAAAATCACAAATGTTGGATGAGCATTGAGAGAACAAGCACTTCATTGCTTTCTAGGTGGGCCTGTGAATTGGTATAACCATTCTGGAAAACAGTTTGGAACTGTACATGAATGTTACTCACCTGTGAGTACTCTTTGACTCAGCTGTACCACTAATAGAAATATCCCCAAAAGATCAAAGAAAAAGAAAAGGACTCATATTTACAAAAATACTATCACAGATCTTTTTGTGATGATAAAGAATTAGAAAGCAAGGAAAGTTTATCAATTGGGAATAGTTGAACAAGTTATGATATATGAAAGAGATGGTCCTACAAGAAATAACAAAAAAGGATTGGTTTTAAAGAAACCTGGAAAGCTCTAAAACACTAAGAGTAAACAGAATCAGAGAATAATTATACAATAGTAACAAGATTTCAAAGATCAACAACTTAAAAAAATTTAACTCTGATCAATGCAATGATCAGCTATGATTCCAGAGGATCAATGACATCTGGCAAAGAAGTGAAGGATTCAAGGTACAGATTGAGACATTATTTTTGGATATAGGTAATGTAAATCGCTTTGCTTGATTATATATTGGTTTAATAGCTTTTCTTTTGGAGGACAGATGGAGGGAAAGAGAAAAACAGTTTTGTGCTAATTTAAAAAAAAATAAAGAAAATTTCTGTGATCCAGGCAAGTCTTATGTTGCAGATTATAATCTGCATGGATAAAAGATTGTTACCAAATCAGAACTTTATGCTAGAAAAATCAGAGCTCTCTTGCACATATGAAAGAAAAGTATGTTTGATCATTTATGTTCTTATATAAAATATTTTATTCTTTAGAGTCTTTTAATAAGGATATAAGATTTTCTTGAAGCTTTATTCTTTTCATTTAAAGACCAGCCTTACTCAAGGCAGAGAATTTCATCAAAAGAGAGTTGGCCATCAGCAGACAATTGATTTCTTTGTTAGTTTTTTTCTGTATACCTAATGAAAATGTCCTACTAAAACTTGGAGACATATAAAATCCATTGGATAAAGGAATATACACATCAATGAAACTCCAATTTAAAATACGAGCTAGGAACTATGCCATGTCCCCCTTTTATTACTGACCAATGTTTTTTTTAAACTCATTATACTCAAACCATTATAGCTTTACCTTCTATTCTTTTCATCTTAGAAAACAATTTTTAAAAATATTATGGAATATTTTTTACCCAGAAAAATATTAGAATCCTCATTCTTAATTTAGTAGGCATAAAAGTAATATCCTGTACTTCAAATGTGAAATTCATCACTTAGATTCCAAAAAAAGTGACTATATCACTACAGAATGAAGATCAAAATGAATAGAGACTCATTAGGGGAAAAGGTTATAGTTAGTGAAATGCAAACTCATTATGAGTGAGAATGTTCACATGGCACTCAAAAAAACCCTAATTGCCTGAAGCTTTCCTAATTTCTAGAACCTCAAAAATATTTAGACACTTTGGGGGAAAAGTGTCATAGAACCAATATTTAAAACTGCAATTATCAGGGAAGCATGAAAATTTTACATTTCAGATCTATGGGTAAGTAAGAATTTAGGACCAAATGAGAGATCACAGAAAGTAAATCGGATGATTTTAATTACATTAAATTTAATAGATTTTTTGCACAAGCAAAATCAATCCATAGAAGGAAAAGCAGGAGACTGGGAAAAATTACAGCAAGGTTCTCTGATGAAGATCTCATTTCTCAAATATGTAGGGCACTGAGCCAAATTTATAAAAAGCGCAAATCATTCCCCAATAAATGGTAAAAGGACTACAAATGCAAATTGACAGAATTCTAAAATACTACTGCCCACTCATCAAATTGGATATTTTGACACAAAGGTAAAAGTGAAAAATGTTGAAGAAGATGTGGGAAAACTGGGTCACAACACTGTTGGTGTTGTGAATTTATCCAACCATTCTGGAAAATAATATGGAACTATGTCCAAAAGGTTATAGAACTATATGTATCTTTTGACCTAGGAATACCACTACTAAATCTGTATCCCATAGAGATCAAAGGAAAAGGACATGAATTTTCAAAAGCATTTATAGCAGCTTTTTGTGGTAGCAAAGAATTGAAAATCGAAGGAATGCTCTTCAATTGGGGAATGAATAAGCAAATTATAGTATATATCAAAATGGTAGAATATTAATGTGTAATGAGAAATGATGACAGGAAAGGTTGCAGAAAAATCTGGAAAGACCTTTATGAATCAATGCTAAATGAAATGAGTAGAACCACTGTACACAATAATATCTGTATTGGAACAATGAAAAACTAGGAATGTCTTAACTATTCTGATAGCATAATGATCCAAGACTCATAAGGAAAAATGCTATCCATATTTAGAGAGAGGAAGGATGGCATCTAGGTGCAAATTGAAGGATTTTTTTTATCATTTTCTTTATGTTTCTTGCTTTGTTTTTGCAATATGGAAATGCATTAAGTAGGATTTCACATGTATAATTGATATCACAATTCTTACCTTCTCAAGGGGGCTTGCAGTAGGGAAGGGAAGGGAGGGAGGTAGCAAATGAAAACTAAAAAATTTTTAAAATAATGTTAAAAATGAATAAATAATAAATGTATTTTTAAAAGAACTAAGCTTTTAGGAAGTGTCTGATCAATCCATTTCCATTTCTCTCCATACTATACTCCTGATCAGAAATTTTTTCACTATCTCAATAAAAATCCATGCTAAAAAGACACACATTTCTGAGAATGATCATTTTATTAATATGTCTAACAAATACCAATTGAATTCTAGATCCCCTAAAATATTCACCTGACAAAACAACTGTATTATAGTCTTTATACAATGACTATACAGATATATATATATATATATATATATATATATATATATATATATATATACACATAATATTCCTCATTGGTTGGTGTGTGTTTGTTTAATTCCTCACCTGGTCGGCAGCATCTCCTATTCCCTTTTGGGAAGTCCTGTGGTGGGTAAGTATACTATTGCCAGATTAATCCATCTCTTCTAGGAAGTAGCATGGTGGACAAATATTCTGTCACAAAATTGGTTTATCCCTGCCCCATAATTAGTAAAATAGATTAGAATTTCTGTGCTTGGACTTTGATCCAAAAGAATAGAGAAGTTATAGTCTTACAAATTTTTGCTAAAGAAGTCTGAATTTGATTTGCAAATATTGATTCTAAGTAGGTACATGGATTAGATACAAGTCTCAAGCAATAATTAATCATGGAAGATTAATTTTCAAATTTCACAAATAAAATAGGGTATCAATTTTCCCTTCCACCCTAGAAATGCACAGTCTTTTACAGTCACCTTCTCTGATAGTGAGCTTCCAGCAGGTATCAACATTGCAGAAAATGTCCAGGTCACCCATGTTCCCTTTCTTCTGGCTTCACTGTAGATCCTCTGGACCATCTCACTTTCTTTTTGTCTTTCTTACTTTCTACAATACAGCAACTTGTATTACTTCATCGCTTTCTTTTCAACTCTCTTTTGCTTGTGTTCTTCCCCCATCCAAATGTAAGTGAATTGAAGTTAGGAATTGTATTTTTAGTATATCTATTATTTTTCCTACATTTAGCACATCTGAAAGATAGTAGTGTCTAGTAAATTCTCCATCATCCATCTATTTACCAATCTGTCTACTACCTACTATCTAACATAACTATTACCTAACTATTTATCTACTATCTAATATATCTATTACCTATCTAACTGGACATGTTTAGTCTTATAAAAGAGATTGTTCTAATCATCTACTCAATATGTGAATCTACTTTATATTACTCAACTTCAGTTTTCAGAGAGGGTAACTAATTTCTTCATGAGAAATGTCATTTAGGGGCAGCTAGGTGGTACAGTGGATAAAGCACCGGCCCTGGAGTCAGGAGTACCTGGATTTAAATCCGGTCTCAGACATTTAACAATTACCTAGCTGTGTGGCCTTGGGCAAGCCACTTAACCCCATTTGCCTTGCAAAAACCTAAAAAAAAAAGGAAATGCCATTTGGGGAGACAGAGTCAAGATGGTAGACTAAAGGAAAGAAATTCCAGAAGCTCTCCCTGAGATGCTCCAAATGCCTTTAAAGTATGACTTTAATCAAATTCTAGAGTGGAAGAACCCACAGAAATACTGAGTGAAATAATTTTCTGGCCCAAGACAACTTGCAAGATCCACAAGAAGGGACTGTTCCACCAGGGCTGGAAAGGGCCACAATGCAACCTGGGTCATGGGAGCAAACCGGCTTCAGTGATCCAAGAATAGCCCATAGGGCACCTGGTGCCTGGGGGTCCCTGTGTCTGTGGCAGTGGGGAGAGTTTCCAGACTTCTCAGCCTAGTGATTGCCAAGGACAACTTGGAAGGTCAGGAGGAAACCTCTGACACACCGGAGTACAGAGACCAGGTCAGTGCAAGCCACACAGCAGCTGCTTCCAGAGTATTAGGACACATGGACAGTAAGGGGTTGGGGAAGACTTCAGAGGTTTTTCTGCTATCCCTGAGGCAGAACTCTGTCGCTTTGCCCACACTCAGATCCAGGTCACAGCCTGGGATCCCATACTACCATAGAGGAGCAGGGCTCCCCCCTTTCACAGCTCCAGGGTAATGAGTGCTTGTGGTCATCCACAGATCAAAGCATAGGCAAGGGAGCCTCTCATAAGACCTTGGCAGAATTAAGCCTATAAACAGCTGCAAAAACCCTTAAAAAGCTTAGGAAAGTGTGCCCTCCACCCTGGAAGCAGAGCACCACCTTAAAAAAAGATTTAAAATCAGGTCAGAGGATGGGGAAATGAGCAAACAATAGAAGAAAAAAATTGACCATATACAATTATTTGGAGGATCAAAAAACTCAGAAGATGACAAAGTCAAAGCTTCTGTATTGAAAGGCTGCAAGAAAAATAGGAATTGGACTCAGGTTATGGAAAAGCTCAAAAAAGATTTTGAAATCAGGGGAGGTTGAGGAAATATTGGGAATAGAAGTGAGAGTAATGCAAGAAAATCATTAAAAAAATTTAACAGCTTGATGAATGAGATACCAAAAAACAAAACAAAAACAAAAACAAAACCCACTGAAGAATATAACATCAGTTTGGGTCAAATTGAAAAAGCAAGTCCAAAAGGCTGTTGAAGAGAAGAATACCTTAAAAAGCAGAATTGGTCAGACATAAAAGGAGATTAAAAAGCTCTCTGAAGAAAATAATTCCTTCAAATGTAGAATGCAGCTAAGGGAGGCTGATGAATTTGTGAGAAATCAAGAAACAATAACACAAAACCATTTAAGGATGAAAAACCAGAAGAAAATGTGAACTATCTCATTGGAAAAACAAATGACCTGGAAAACAGATACAAGAGAGATAATTTTAAAATTATCGGACTACTTGAGAGTCCAGGGGAAAAAACCCTAGCCTTCATTTTTAAATAAATTCTCCAGGAAAAAAAAATGCCCTGATATCCTAGAAGTAAAGAGTAAAATAGAAATTGAGAGAATCTACCACTGTCAAAACACTTTTGAGGGGGGGACAGGGTGAAAGCAGAGAGAGAGAGAATAGAATAAATTGGGATGGGGAGGAATAGGATGTGGGGAAATTAAAGCAAGCAATAGCAACTGTGGGAAAAAATATTGAAGCAACTTCTCTGATGGACTTATGATAAATAATATGATCCATGCTAGAGATAGAGCTGATGGTATCTGAATACAGTCCGAAGCACATTTTTTTTCTCTCACTTAATTTTTCTTGAGATTTCTCTATCTTTTTGGGGAGAAGGGGGATTATGGACAAGACTATTGTAGTAATGTGAATAAATAAATACAAATAAATAAATAGATAAATAAATAAATAGATAGATAAATGAATGAATGAATAAATAAATAAATGAATGAATGAATGAATAAATAAATAAATAAATAAATAAATAAATAAAAGAAATTAAATTTTATTTCGGAGGCAACTCTTATTACTGAGAAGTTGTTTTTTATTGTAAACTATTGTCTGCTTCCCTGAATCTTCCAACTATTGTTCGGGCAATAACCTTTGGTGCTTTGCAATAAAAATTAAATCCCTGCTTCAAGATAGTAGTTCTTTAATATATAGGGACAGTTTATCATGTCTCTTACCTTCTTGAATCTAAATTTTCCTTTCTTTCTATAAATCAAATACTCTTACAGTTCTTTCCCATGACATGCATGGTCTGCAGTCCTCTCTCATCATTCTGGTTTACCCCTTCTATTATATTCCAGTGTATAAGACATGAAAACTAAAAATACATAATATGACCATCTTAGAGTTCAATTGCACCATAAAATTCCTCAATCTAGACATTGTTAACCTTTAGATTGACTTACTTAAGAATTAAATTATTGATTTCTATTAAGAACCTAATGCACTGTCTTTTTCATATAAATTATTGAATCAGGCCAGGTCCATCCTGTTCTAATATTAATGATTTTGTTCACTCAAATGTAGGACTTTACATTTATCCATATTCACTCATATCTTGTTAGATTAATTCTTTTTTCATTATTCATATAGTTTTCACTATAGTAACAATCCCCCTAACACAAGCTTCATGTCAAGCTGAATTATGAAATAATGTGTTCTATACCTTCATTAAAGGAACGGACAAAACTATTGAATAAGAGAGAGACAAGGTCATAACTTTGTGGCATAATACTAAAATCTTCCATTTAATTTTTCAACAATGAATTAATTCACAATATATTATTTCTCAACCAGCTATGCAAATCTAATAGACTTTCAGCTTACATTTTTGTTTCTCACCCTTAAGATTGTATATCATTGTAATTTTTTTCTATAAACCAGATAGACTATGGACACAGAATTTTGTAACTCTGTCTGTCTATCTGTCTGTCTCTCTGTCTTTGTGTCTCTCTCCTCTCTCTCTCTCTCTCTCTCTCTCCCTCCATCTTGTAGCAGAAAGTTTTCCACTCTCCATGATCGCCTCCATTACTGCTATTGGATCATTTGCTCTATCCAACTATTCCATTAGTTGGGATCATATTTGTTATTAATGCTAAGACATTAATTAGACTTTAAAAGCCAAAAACATAAAAACTTTCTTCTAAATCAGGAATTAAACCAAATTGTACATTCTAAATAGAGACTAGGGTTAATCTGATATTTCTTATTAATATTAGCAGCTGGGTAAAAGGTGGTATACATATTGTATTTGAGAGTAAATTAGGGGGAATTCTAATTGAAGTCACTGAAAATGCAAATCTTTTGGCTTTCTTCCCATTTTTAATTTTTCTAACCCTAGCTAACATGTAAGTGTTTAGATGCTAAATTGTTGGATGAACTGTCTTTCTCTGTATTCATATTCCCAGGGCCACAATAACCTTGCCATCATTAGAAAGTCCTGCTTGGACTCAGAATTCCTAATTAGCAAAACCATATGCTTTGATTTCCATTTGGCTTTAGGACTAACTTGGATAAGAAATGAAATCCTCAATAGAATCGATGGAAGATCAAATATTAAGTGTTTAAATTTTCTTATCTTTCTTTCTCTGACCTTTACACTTAATCTTCCTTTCGTATTTGCCTCTCATCTAATTCCCTTAGATTGTATGAAAAATACATATACATATAAATAAACACACATATATATGCACATATAAATGCACATGCATATATGTAACTTTAATAGCTTTATACAGCTTTTACTATTAAACTGAAACATTTTGTTCTAAGATCAAAGACAGATCCATAGAAACATGTAAATGAAGAATATTCCACAGATTAAAAGGTTTATCTGTTGTTAAGGGAAAAGGATGTCTAAATCCCTTAATGTTTATATTATCGTACTAACATTGACCATAGTATTTAAGCAAAGTTTTTCTTTTTATATTCACTTTATTCACTCATTCACGTTTATATTCATTTTATCTATCTATCAACCTATCTATCTTTCTATATATGCATGACACACAATTTTTCTAGTTTTTTCAAGTCAATGGGGTTAAGTGACTTGCCCAAGGCCACACAGCTAGGTAATTATTAAATGTCTGAGGTTGGATTTGAACTCAGGTACATCCGACTCCAGGGCTGGTGCTCTATCCACTGCGCCACCTAGTGCCCCCGACACACATATTTTTAATGCTTTTAGTCTTCTCAGCAATTTCTGGGAAACACCTCTTCAAATGAAGCACTTCTAATAATAATGAAATGCAACTTAATACCCCTCCCCTCATATACATATAAAGATCGGTTATAAAAATGTATGACACATTTTGATTTAAAAGTTTCCTATTTCTCTTCATCAAGGAGGGAGGCTTATTTCATTATTTATCCCTAGAACCTTTCCGTCTTTATTCAGTTTAGTTTCCTTTTAGTGATCTTTTCCTTTTTCTCCTTTAAATTATTTTATATGTGTCTCTTGACTTTTCTTATTTACTTTCCAATAGATAAAAGAAAGCCCAACACACCACACACACACACACACACACACACACACACACACACGACTGAATTTCACATATGCAGCATTTTTTCATTACACAATAATAGTTCATTAAAACATATATCTTACTGCACTTGTGCAACCTATACTAAACTGATTACCATCTTAGAGAGAGAGAGAGTAGGGGAAGGAAGAAGATAGAAAATCTGAAGTCAATTTTTTAAAAAAGTGAGTATATAGGGGGCAGCTAAGTGGCGAAGTGGATAGAGCACCAGCCCTGCAGTCAGGAGGACCTAAGTTCAAATCCAACCTCAGGCACTTAATAGTTGCCTAGCTGTGTGACCTTGGGCAAGTCATTTAATTCCCTTGCCTTAAATAAATAAAATTTAAAAAAAATAAATATGTAAAATTTCCTTTACATGTAATTGGAGAAAAATTATATATATACATATATACATACATGTGTAAATGTGTATATGTGTGTATAGCTCTGTCTGCCTACTTATCTATCATCTTCCAATTGT